>NC_143146.1:4910000-5085000 GCF_059928025.1 Delphinapterus leucas | reverse complement strand
CAAGAAGATGAAAGAATCCAAATTCATGTTGCCAATCCTAAATATTTAACTAATGGAAAATATAGGCTTTGAATTGGCTGTGAAAGTCTCCAACGACGAGCTACGTTTTAAATACTTTGTGCCCTGGAGATGATGTTTCAGTCCCTGGCTGTGCCAGATGGGGTGTGAGTCACACACGGCACAGGAAGTAACACTGGATTTCATATTATGTTGCTTACACAAAGGATGTGGACCTTCCGAAAGCTGTTGCCCTGTAGATGAAATGAAAACGCAAAGAGAGGCAACTAGGATGACTGTGCTCCGCTGAGCAGACCGTGCGCATCGGATGCACGCTGGGTCAGAGCTCCGTGGCAGGACACCGAGGATGACAGGGTCCCGCCAGCACGCTGGCGGGTGGAGATGTCTGCTTCTCTCACACCAGGGTGCAGATGCCAGATACGAAGACGCATCCCAGAGAGAGAGGTATACGTAACTGCGTAGACTCGTCAGGGAGGGGGCCTGGTGCGGCTGAGTTAATTAGCTCTCCTGATCTCCCCTCCTATGTATTGCACTGTGGGTGTCTAAAGAAAGCATCTTTTGAAGCGCACCTTCTAGACTGGATGAACTTAAAGCTTTACAATAACCTGTTATGTCCTCATCACTTAGGGGTTACAATCCTCAGAGCAAGCGGCGCCTACTAAGCCACGAGTGTGTGAAGTAACGCGCTCACGAAATGACAGGGCGCAACGTCATTTTAAAACTAGGTACAACGAGGAGCGTGTGTGAACAAATCCTTGAGGTTTTATAGCTCCTTTTCTCTTTTCGTGCAGCATTTTTATTCACTGTCCTCCTCACTGGTTTTCACACTTCTGCTTTACACTTGAACTGATCTCCTTTACCCAGAAAGATTATTTCTCTCCTGGCTTCGCTTTGTCTCCCTGGTTTCTGATCAATTTCTTTCCTCTAACTACCAGACTTCTTAACTAAATAAATTGTGCACAGCTCCTTCCAATTTTCCACCAGTTTTGTCTTTTCTCCCCTCACATGGCATCTGTGACCCTGATGTTCAGCTAACTTCACAGTGTCAAAGGCCAGACACAACCCCACTGGCTAATAAGCCCAGTGGACTGTCTTCAGCCTTAGGTGTTGGGATGTGAATTCCAGACACAAGAGTATGGATTCCACCCCATCCTGCTTGCCTTCTTGTCTTCCACTTTATTGCTTTCCCTGATTTCACACTTCCTTCTTTCCTGTCTCTCCTGCCTGTCCGTGTCTATCTTTCTGTCTGTCATGCATTGATGTATTTGATTTCGCTGACCTCCTTGCTGCCTCCCCCATCTTTCTTTTCCCACTCCTCCTAGGTCAGTTCTTTTGCCCTTAGCCCAGGACACCGCAGGCCTGTCTCTTTCTCAAGCCCATTTCTCTTGCTCTAGAAGGTACAACACTGCTGACCCACAGGCCACACTGCTCTTGCACATATGCTTGTCTTCATCTGCTATGTTTTACTTAACACTGGGGCATGATTTTTACACTGGGAGATTTGAACACTCTGGTTTCTATTGAAAACTTGAAAAATCTGGAAATATTTCTACCTGACACCCAGCTGAACAATATTCTTCTAGATGGACCACAGGTCGATGGCTCACCCCAGAGGCTACGCCTGGAGGCTTCCCACCATTCAGACCGTTTTCCTGGGGCTCACGGAAGCTTTTTCATGACTACCATTGTTGTTTGCTAGGAGTTCAATCTTTTTTGCCATTAGCCAGACGAAAGAGGCCTATGTATTAGGTCTGTCCAGTAAAATTTTCGTATTAAATTAGTGTAAAGAGAGTGTCTTTAACGACCCATTTTTTTTTGTTTTACTCAGCAACAGAACATATTGCATTCTAGTTAAATTACTTACATGTTAATGCGTATTAAGAATCACAAGTAACATAAAATAACCTCAAAATTCTATAATTGAACGTAACTATTGACTTGTAAGAAGGAGACTTATTTTTAGAGGAGTTTGAGGTTCACAACAAAATTGAGTGAGAAGTACAGGGATTCCACGCTCACACACATGCACAGTCTCCCCTACTGTGACACGCCCTCATCAGAGTGGGACAGCAGGTACAACCTGTGATGGGACGCTGACACGTCACCGTCACCCAAAGCCTGTGCTCTACGTCAGGGTTCACTCTTGATGTTGTATGTTCCACTGGGTTTTGTCAAATGTATAATGGCATGTGTCCACTATCACAGTGTCATACAGAACAATTTCAATGCCCTAAAAATCTCCTGTGCTCTGTCTATTCATCCCTTTATCCCTCCTAACCCCCGGCAACCACTGATCCTTTTACGGTCTCCATGGTTTTGCCTTTTCCAGAATGGCACAAAGCTGTAATCACACAGAAAGTGCCCTATGCAAGACTGACTTCCTTCATCTAGTAATAGGCATGTAAGATCCCTCCACGTCTTGTCATGGCTTCACACTGATTTCCTTTTAACACTGAATAATATTCCGTTGTCTTGATGTTTATTTATCCACTCACGCCCTGAAGGACACCTTGGTTGCTTCCAAGTTTTGACAATTATGAATAAAGTTTCTATAAATACCCGTGTGCAGGTTTTTGTGTGGACGTAAGCTTTCAGTTCATTTGGGAAAATACCCAGGAGCACAACTGAAGATTGTCTCACCTTGTTTTCTTCAGTGCTCTCTTGTTGACTGCAGGAATGTCAAAGGCAACATAGGGGAGCAGGGGAGCCATGGGGATCTTCTTCATCGACACAGATAGTAAAAAAAAAAACCCCATGTCAGAGTCTCTCTCCCCTGACACCCAGTCCCTGTTTAATTCGGAACTGGAACACAAGATATTTTTCCAGTAAAGTGCAACCACATAAAAGTGAAAGCAAAGGTGAACATTCAGAACACCCTGCTACCCAGATTTATGTCGTCCATGACATTTATCATTAATTTTTCAGAAGTTTTTTCTTATTCGAATAATCTCCTCTCTAAAGACTCAAGGAACCCTTAACTTGGGACCAGTAAGAATCACCCAAATAAATCATACTCTCTACTTGGCCCATTATGTTGAATAGAATATGTAGGAATTCTAAACAATATTTCCTGGCTCTGCATCAAAATTATACTACTTAGTGTACAAATGGAGATACTCCTTCTACAAATGGAGATACTCCTTCTACCATTTGTGGTTTTCACAGCAAGTTTTACTTTTAGCGATGATATATAATGTCTTTTGAGTTTTGATCTCCTTCTGCAGTTTCAGATTTCATGCTGGTTTTATTTCAGAAAGATGAAGCAGAACTTTTCCGCGTTCAGTACTCGTTTAACTCTAGGAAAAGTCTAAATGGGTGGCATGTAAAAAGTCTACTCTCATGTGGATTTTTTCAAAAAATAATATTTAAAATCACAATAAACTTCAGAAAAGGATATCATCTCATTAAAGAGATGAGGTGGGCTTCCCTGGTGGCGCAGCGGTTGAGAGTCTGTCTGCCGAAGCAGGGCACACGGGTTCGTGCCCCAGTCCGGGAAGATCCCACATGCCGCGGAGCGGCTGGGGCCCGTGAGCCATGGCCGCTGAGCCTGCGCGTCCGGAGCCTGTGCTGCGCAGCGGGAGAGGCCACAACAGTGAGAGGCCCGCGTACCGTAAAAAAAAAAAAAAAAAAAAAGAGATGAGGTGATATAGGTGAACCTTCCTCCACAGATGCCATTAAAAGGGGGATTAGATTTGTTCCCTGCCCCTACTGGGAGCTGTATAAAGTACTATCTTTATTTAGTTCCGATGTTTCAAATGACAGCATTTATATGGTATCCGTTGATGTGAGAGCCTAAGGCCACTCACCATCAGAAGAAAGGTGACACATAGAGAAACTCAATCATCAAGTCAATGGAAAGAGTGTTTCCTTATTTAATTTTTCCATTAAAGTTGCCTAAGTCCTGCTTTAATGCTAAAGAAGTTTACATCCCAACAGTTTATGATGTGATTTAAAGTAAAACCCCTCTAAGAGGTACTGACCCATTAAAGATATCCCTGGAAGATTAGTATTGGGAGGGACATTCAAGGCGTTTGATTTAAATCCCTTGTTTTACTAGTGAGGAAGCTGAAACATGCAATGGTCACCTCATTAACCAGCGATGGCCCCACTGGACCAGTGAGAAGCCCTGCTCAGGAGATCAGGAGACTGAAAGAGCCTTGAGACTCTCAGACACTCAGAACTCATATTGGCATTGATGTAACTCATAAGATACTTTTTAAATCGTTTTTTTTGGGGGGGGGAGTTTGCATCTACGAACACTGTGCTGAGGCCCAAGAACCCGTGGCAGGTAGGAAACAGGAAAGGACCCTCTTCCTTAACTTGGAACAAAACCTTACTGTTTAGACTCTTAGAGGATGCTTAATATTTCATCTGCTAAACTGGTAACAGCATCTTTATAGGCTAAGATAAAATAAAAGCATATACACATCTCTGAGCATCTACGATTTATTGCTCAAAGCTAAATGGCCAATTGAAGAGGCTCAGGACAGCTGCCAACAGGAGCCTAAGACAGTCTTTTAAACAAATGTTCTAACATTTGTTTGGGTTAAGAAAGCCCAACAAATAAACACTTTCCAAGCATGCTTCTACGGCTTTAGTTAGTTTTGGCAAAACGTTTGTGCGTAAATGTTAAAATAGAAAACATTTTTAAAATCAGAGGCCACAATAATACTGTATATTTCTATGGTACGTTGCACTTATTTTCACCGACAGAGGTCAAGAAATATCCATGTTCTAAGACTACACTCTATGAACGCCATCTGGGCCCTGCAAGCTGAGTTTTTTTTCCTGCTGAAGCCAAAGTAAGTAAAAGTCTCTTGTGTGTAAGAATATCGTTTCTAAGCTTAACTTTTTTTTTTTTTTTTTTTTTACCATTTTTCTGGCACCTTTTCTGTGCATGTGAACTGAAAACTGAAGCCTTGTATTTTGGAACCAAACCAAATGTTTAAGTAAAAAGTGAAACGAATATCCCTTTATATCTCACTTCTTTCATCTCAAGCCCAAAGAGGCGAGAGTGGGAGGTGACAAGATGATAAAAAGTCAGAAGCCCGGACATCTCCAGGGATTTACAACCTCCACATTTATCCCCAAGCCTCAGAGCTGTGCATCCCTCAAATGAGACTGTGCACCCAGAGCGGCTGGAGATGAGGGACTGGCAGCCAGGGTTATGACTCTTTACATAACATCCAATTATTTTTCTAATTTAACACACATTTCAAAAATTCTGAGACTTGACAACTACCTCTAATATTATGAACTAACAACTGACATTCAGGGTATTATTCTATGCCAGGAGTAGGTGTGCTCTGTCCCAATATGCTGACTTTCTTTCTAGACCTTTTGTTCTATAAAAGATATTCCTGGGCATCAAATTCAGCTTCTACAAAAGGTACACAGAATTCTGTGGTTAAGCAAAGCATTGATATGTTTTGCACCTAGCAAATCTCACTACAGATTTTCATGCACTGCTACATTTTGCAAGGTGGTATATACTGCAGGTCGAAAATTTTACAGATATTATAGTTGTATATGGTATTATATATACACCAAACTATGTATATTGATAAAAAAAAGTTACCATAGGCTTTTAAATTTGATTTTGCTTTTCTCCCAACTCATATTTCTTAAGGTAAAATCTTTCTAAAAATTATTTTTCTTCTAAAGATGCTTTACGGAGTGTATCAAATTTAGCCTTTAAATGCAAGAAATGTAAGAACACTTTAACGAGAACTCCACTTCATTGTACAGTAGAAATTAACATAACACTGTAAAACAACTATATCCCATTTTTTTTTTTAAAAATGTAAGAACACTTGGACTAATGGCAACATAATCTAATCATGGGTATTAGAAGGAAATACACTATATTGAGGTTGTCTTCAGTATAATCCTATTTCTCTTAAAAAGAATCAGCTGGCACACGAGGACACATCTTTTAATATTTAATGTGGGACTTTAAGACAATATAGTGTAAAATCTGAATATACTGCCTTGATTTTAACTGACCACCTGAAAGACGAAAATTCAGAGAAATATTTTGTTAAAAGGGACCGTAACACAAAAACTTGAATGCTCAATAAAGACCAAACCTATAGAGTAGGCCCCTAGGTCTCTGATTTACCATTAACATTTTTTTTTCAGCTGCACCGCGCGGCATATGGCATCTTAGTTCCCTGACCATGGATCAAACCTGGGCCCCCTGCATTGGAAGTGTGGAGTCTTAACCACTGGACCGCCAGGGAAGTCCCCGCTAACATTTTTTAAGTAGAAATAATTCATGTTTCTTTTTAAAAAGTTATATCTAATCAAATTATTTTTCAGAAAATTAAGAGTCTTCTGTTAGGATAGAAAATAATTAAATATAAATTGTAAATGCCCTTTTATTAAAACTATTATGAACATGAAGTAATTGAAACTGGGTGAAATCATGCTATAATTTGCATAAACATTCATGTAGAGAATGTTAGACTCACTGTCTAGTTGGATAAAAGGAGATTTTTAAAATGCTTTTAGAAAAATTCTTTTATTTCTATATTGAACTTCCAAAACCCTGTATTCTACATAGAACATTTTAAACAACCTTCTCTATGAGGTAGGAAGAAAAAGAAATGTATCCTTTTCTTGCATGTGTGTTTTGTCCCCAACTAGGTCAGAGACATTTGTAAGAAACTGTGTCTGCATTTTTTCTTTTTACTTACCCACAGCAGTCACTAAGGTCACTAAGTATGGTCTACAGTTTTCAAAACTTTCAAGCTCTTTGAAAGCTGCCTTTATGGTCCAGTGAAATACTCAGCTGAGCTGAGTCAAGAAGCGTGGACCAGCTCTGCTTCCTCTCAGCCCTGTCCCAGCTCCCAGCCCTCTCCCACCACCTCCAGGACGGAGTTCCCGAAGGCGGTAGGTTATCTTATTCCTGCCTTTAGGCCGTCACATATTTAACATCTAGATGTTTTCCTTGGCTTTGCAAACGTTGGTTCTCCCTTATCTTTCTAGTATTTCTGTTGAAGGTGGACCCTTCCAAGGAAAGCTTTCTCTGTTTACCCGTAAATGTGTACCTTTTGCCACTTTGTGTACTCCAAGTTAGTAAAGATCAACGTTGACTTTGTTTTCTACCATCACTGCAAATCAACCAACAATCTTTGAAGGGCTCTCAGATAACCCAAAGAAAAACAAATACAAAGCTTGAACAAATATAATGTTCATACTTTGGCTGGTTCCCTAAAACAACAGGAAAAACAAAAGAAACTTATCTATGAATTATTATTATCAATTATGAACCTATAAATATATATAGGATATTGCATATAGGTCATAATAGGAGATTCAGAAATGCACTTATGTATTTATGCAACCACTCAACAAAGATTGCTTGAGTACAAAATACTAAGTAGTGGGAATACAGAAAAAACAGGCATGTGGAATTATTGTAATAAAACACGGTGTGCAGTGAAGGTTTTAATTCAGGAGGTCCGAGCCCTGCGCTTTCTAGAAAAAGGTCTGTTTCAGGAGGACTGGCCCTTGACAGGCTCCTGCGGCATAACTTCTAAGCCTTTGGAAGGTCCTGCTGGTTAACAGTTGTCTGGGTATCCCTGAGGACCCAGGGCCACCCTGTAACAGTGGTTTGACCTCTAGGAGGCTGGAGGCTGTGTAGCTAAGGTCAGTCACTTCTGTCCTATGTGCCTATGTGACTAGCCCAAAATAAAACCCTGACCCCAAGGCTGGGTAGCTTCCCTCGGTGGCACCATTTCATAGGTGCTGTGTCCTTGTTGCTGAGGGAATAAAGCCTGGTGCACCTGCAGGACTTCACTGGAGAGGAGGCCAGGAAGCCAGCGCCTGGTCTCTCCTGGGCCTTTCCCGTGCGCCTCTTCCCTTAGCTGATTTTAATCTGTATCCTTTCACTGTAAGAAACCATGACCACGACGACATCAGCTTCTCTGAGTCCTGCTATGAATCATCAGACCTGAAGTGATCTTGGGGACGCCTGGCATGAATATGCATAGGGTGGACAAATGCACCAAGGGAGAGAGAATTTTCCTTAGAGATTCAGGGATGACATCAGATAGAAGGAGACGCGTGATCTGAATCTTGAAGAGGAAAGGAAGGGGACTCTCATTTCTGATTACTCACTCGTCCCAGAAACGATGCTTCATGATTGTACATAAATTACTTCATTCAATCTTCACAGTGTCCCTTGATGCAGGAATTATCAGGCTCACTTTGCTAATGAGGAGAACACACAGGAGGGGTGGATGTGAGATTCCAAGATAGGTCTGTTAGACTCCACAGTTCATGGTTTTTCACGGTCCTAGGGCCATGGAAGCACATCCTACAATACCTGTTGAGGAAGTTGTAAACATCTGGAGGAGGATACAGAACAGAGTGAGAGGTAAGGATGGTGCTGGACAAAAAAAGTGCATGTCAAGTTTTGGACTTTACTCTGTAGGGGATACAGATACACTGAACAAGGTAAAAGAGAAAGATTTTATTTTTGCATTCCAAAAGTTTACCGGAGCTTCCCTGGTGGCGCAGTGGTTGAGAGTCCGCCTGCCGATGCAGGGGACAGGGGTCCGTGCCCCGGTCCGGGAGGATCCCACATGCCGCGGAGCGGCTGGGCCCGTGAGCCGTGGCCGCTGAGCCTGCGCGTCCGGAGCCTGTGCTCGGCAGCGGGAGAGGCCACAGCAGTGAGAGGCCCGCGTACCGAAGAAAAAAAAAAAACTTTATCAACTGAGAGGCATAAACCAGATGTGCAGATATCTCTGTGCTATGTAGCTAGAAGTAAGGTTCTATCACACATGACAAAGCAGTGGTATAGAGGATGCAAATGGAGACAAGGTGGTCATGGAGAGCAGAGAGATTCCACAGGGTAAGGGGCACTCAGAAGAGAAAGGAAGAAGCATGTATCGTTCACACAGGCGAGAGGGGAAAGAGAAGAAAAAGGAATTCCCAAAAAAAGGAGGAAAAGTAGTTAATGAGCCCTTACGCCAAACCAGAACTGGTGCTTGTTCTAGGGATAATGATCAGTAGGGCTCAGTTTCGTGCCCTTGGGATGCTCATAATCTAGTTGTGGGAAACTGATGTGTAAACAAATCCATTTCGATCATGCATCATTGTAAGAAAAGAGCTAAGAACAAAGAGCTATAAACTTTGGAAACGGGAAGTACTAGCTAGGCTTAGACAAGTAAGCTGGTTTTCCGATGTTCCGTTCCACCTGTCTGACACCAAAACCCGTGTTCCTATCCAGACAGGTGGCTTAGACTCCCAACTGTACAACCTGCTAAGCTATGGTACCTCGGACAGGTTACCAATGTCCTGCACAGGTCTATCTTGCCCATCTGCAAAATGTGATTTTATTTACCAACTCACATTAAAAAACTGACATACTAAAGTGGCAGATACACAACAATCGCTAAGTGACGGCTGGCTACTACTATCGTTACACATGAAAATGAGTGAAATTTAAATGAGAACTATTTGGCAATGGAATAGATGACAGATATATACATTGTTAGTAGGGGGAAAGTCAAAGTCACATTGAAGTAACAAAACTAGGGGGCAGGACGGATGCACACACCGTGAGCTTTGAATTCTTAAGGACTTGGTTTGAATTTTCACGTCTGGAGAAACCATGCCACGGTTTGAATAAGCAATATGAAATTTTAAATGAGTAAAATAATTCAAGAATTATCTGATCTTCTCTCTTTTCTAGTCATTATAAGGTGGCCTTTTGTCTTATTTTTCACAAAGGATTGCGCCTACAGTCACACTTTGTCCTTTTTATTAAAAAATGTACATGTTGGTACATTACCTTTACTTTTAACTTTTTATTTATAGCATAAAATCAGCAAGTCTGATTTATATATATTTTTTAATTTATAGCTTCCATCATTAAAACTGTCTGGAACTTTGGTAAAGTCGTAGAAGTTTTTAATTTAGATACCTTTTTAATATAAAAGGAAATTAGATGTGATATTTCGGTTTATTAAATTTTTCGTGGCTTTCTTGGTTTGTTAAATATTTCTATGTTGTTAGAAAATACTATTAACCAAACAGTATAGTTCTTTAGATATCTTCCTGTTTACCTTTTTTGCTTATCATCTTTTGTAAACCTTATGGTTTTCTCATTTTTCCTTTGACTTTCTGTTCCCACCCTCCAGCCCCGAAGTTCAGGCTCTCGTTACACACATCTTAGCACCTGCCTGGTCCTCTGTGCTCTGTGGGAACCTCCAGCGCAGAAGATGGTGATGAACAAAGCAATTTGGAGGAGATCTGCCAGTTCTCTGCTTGCACTGGCACATCTACTGAGCTCATGTGTTCCTGATGAAATGAGCTTCAGTGTATTTTCACCAGTCAGAACCTGGAATGGGATCCTACTCCACCATAAAATAGTGCCATGGCTTTTGGCTGGATGGAGGATTAAGAAGCAAGTTCAGGAATGTAACGGACCAGATAATAAGGGCAAGAATGGTCGTGGTAGAAGGAGATGGAGACTCAAGACAGACAGATGTGGAAGGATGGTTGCCAAGAATCTCAGAACCAGGGTCTAGCGCAAATGGACCAAGGAACTTCTTGCTTCCAGGAACCTAACAGGTGCCTCCCCCTTGTGGCCCAGATCATATGGACAGCTTATAAATATCCAGATTTTGAGTTTTCTGGTCCAATGAACTCCAGGCAGAACTGGGGGCTGAGAGAGTTTACTTGATGGTTCAAAGGTATATTCCTTGAGATGAGCTAGGGAAAATAAAACCGATTGGGTTCACCTGGAAAAGGGGCTCTGAGTTGGAGAGAACCTCTTTGTATCATGGTTTTTTGGAACTTCTTGTAAAGTTTCTTTTTCCTCTTCATGGTGTTTTCCTCCTATTTTGGGGCCGTTGAGCAATGTGCAGATAGGGTGAGGGTGCGGAACATGCTTCTTTCTTCTCTCAAATTGCTCTATCGACTTCGTTTATTCCAAGTTTCCCGTTTCCTTATGCTCACGTTGTATTGCACTTAACCAATGATGCTTCTTAGTAATGACTTACAGGCTTGATTCTCTCTCCCGCCAAAATTTCACACGACATTGTGTGACCACCTCATTAGGAATTCCGATGATTCTTTTTGTCTATTATTTCAGTGTGCTCTTTGAACATATGTGTAAATCCTGTATGTACACCATATGTTGTTGACCATTGGAATTTACAGGGCAGGTCACGTTGTTGCATGCTGACATGGAAGGAGGTGAACCTTGGAGACATTTCTATTACAAATAGAAATGATAAATATCGAGTTAAAAATCTGTATAATTTTGGCACCTGACATAGATGTACACTTTCACTTCTGAAAGACTAAGGTTTGAAATATACTTCCAGTTCTTTCAAAGAGCTATTAATGCTCTGTGCTCTCTCACTTCTGTGTAAGATATAATAAAATTTTCCACAAACCACCTGTGAAGGAACAGCAGTGCCTTCAGTCCTATTTAAATATTTCATTCTTCAGTGTTGCTGTAAAATCAAGCTACTGAAATCCACAATAAAAATTCCACTACCTTCTTCTCATTCTTATGGCATAATTTTTTATGATTAATGAAAATAAAGTACCAATTAAGAAGTTTACATTATTAATATTGCATTTAGCAGGAGAAACAGCTATACGAGAAGCAAATATGATCACTGAAAAGTCAAATACTTTAAACCGTCAGTACAATTTTTATATGATTTAGCAATCAAATTCTGGAACTATTAAAACCAGTAACTGTCAGGCTTAGAAAAGTCATGACTGTTCCTTACCTCTGTCTTGTACCAAGGAAATGCACTTGATTGATGCAAAGAAGAAACAAACTGCTGATGTTTTAAAATTCAAAGAAGAAAAGTGCTAAACACTCTGGTGAGCCGTAGTGATTTTTGTTTCAATTTAATCCAACCCTAACTTATTAAAATTTACTGATAATTACCTGAGGGGAGATGGAGGCCACTATGCCAAAGAGTTTGACTCCATTCAACAAATATTTACAGATTCCAAGAAGAAGAGCTGTCCATGTCTCTACCCTCCTAAACTTTAACATCTGGAGAAGAAAGAGCGACGTTTAACTCTAGAACATGGCAGAACGAAACAAGGGCCGAGAATGTGCTGCTGTAAATATTTAGAACCATGACCCATGATCAGCCACACTGGTCAGAGTGGTTAATCTGCTTAGATTTTGTGCCTAAGTTTCCTCACTTTAACACTAGCCACTCTAAGAAAAATATGAGAATAAAATGAAATAACGTGTGAACAGGTGTTTATTTTCAGCAGTAGAGCTGACCAGATGTATTTTTATAACTCCAGATACAGAACACCTAGTACTTCTGGACAAAATAATCATACAGCAAACACCTTTTAACAAAGGATCATAAGTGATAACTATGAACCATCATACGCCAATAAAATGGACAACCTAGAAGAAATGGACAAATTCCTAGAAATGGACAATCTCCCAAGACTGAACCAGGACGAAATAGAAAATATGAACAGACCAACTGCCGTAATGAACTTGAATCAGTAATAAAACAACTCCCCCAAACAAATATCTAAGACCAGATGGCTTCACAGGGGAATGCTACCAAACATTTAGAGAAGAATTTGAAATGTATAGAAATACCAAATCACTATGTCGCACAGCAGAAACTAACCCGGTGTTGTAGGTCAATTATACTTCAAAAACTAACAAAGAAACATATAAACAAACTCAAAGAAAAAGAGATCAGATTTGGGCTTACCAGAGGTGGTGGTAGAGGAGGGGGAATTGGGGGAGGGCAGTCAAGAGGTACCACACAATTCCAATTATAAGATAAATAAGTACTAGGGATGTGATGTACATGATAAACATAATGAAAGCTGTTCTGTGTTGCTTATAAAATTTTTTAAGAGAGTGAATCCTAAGAGTTCTCATCACAAAAAACTTTCTCTAACTTTGTTTCGATATGAGATGATGGACATTTATTAAACTTATTATGATAATCGTTTCACGATGCATGTATGTCAAATCATTATGCTGTACACCCGAAACTTATACAGTGCCTAATGTCAACTATATCTGAATAAAACTGGAAGGAAAAAACACCTCTTAATAAGTAACTGAGCTTGTGAAATAGTAAGGGAGGAATCAAATATGTAAACACATAACAATGATAGGTAAGTTTAAGAATGAAGATACGAACACAGCATCTTAGAAAGAGAGAAAATACTAAGAATGAGAAGAAATAATGATCTTACAAGTATATTTGTATGGTATTGAATCAAAACACACACACTACCATGTACAATTATTGAAATGAATTTATTTGATGATTCATCAATAAATACACAAAAGTGTGGTTAGAATTAAAAGTATATAAAATATAGCATATCTGCTGAATTTTGAGCTCGGCTCCTCAACAGAATTTTACCATAAAATATGAACCTTGATTTCTCCCAAAGTCTTTGAGGTCTTACTTTCACAGATATACCCATTTTTTAACATATGATTTTAAAATCTACTCTATATTTAAAAATCACAGTGATTAAAAAGTCTCATAAGTTCCTCCTTTTCAACAAAATAGTCTACTTCGGAGTACATTTATTGTTTTCCAACCTGAGCTACATAAAGTCTTTGAACATATGCTTTCAGTGAGAGATAAAAGATGACGCTGTTTATAGATGATGCTTCTTATAGATGATGCTTCTTATAGGCGATGCTTCTTATAGGTGATGTTTCTTATAGGTGATGCTTCTTATAGATGATATTTCTTATAGGTGATGCTTCTTATAGATGATGCTTCTTATAGGTGATGCTTCTTATGGACAGTGTTTCTTATAGATGATGCATCAAGTCTTACTCTTTTAGCTTATAAAATAAGTCACATGATTTCTATAAGTCTAATCACAGTAGCAGAAAAAGTTGGAAGTTTCTACTATGTAGATGTAAAGGATATCTTTTTAATCAAGACCCATTCACGGCATATTTCTTAGAGGGTATACATCAATACTTGTGGCTGGTATGATTCTCACAGTAATTATTAATAATAAAACAAATTATTTTAAAACAGCTAGAATCATGAGTCTGAGCTGGAAGAATCTAATAGTCCCTAACTCGATTTGTTTTACATGTAGTTATTCCCAAGCTATTTATTTCTTATTTCTTTATTGATTTGACAGATACTGATAGCACAGAAAAGTTTCAAGCTTTCAATGCTTTAAATCAACTATTTTCACCTATTCATGTATGAAAGGAAAATGAAGCTCTATCATCTCTTAGGCAGAATGTAAGTCTCATTTTGTGCACTGCAGACAGTAGAGCAAAAGGCTTTTCTGGGCTGGAGATGGTCATAAATATTTGTTAAGAGTAATATGCCGTAAACCTCAGGAACGCCAGGATATTTTCTTGCATTGCTCAGCTATGATCCCTTACCAATAAAAACAGAGCCTGATCTGACTAAAAATTTTATTTCCAGGGTACTATCCCTCAGAAATATTCATACACATGCACATGGATATACGTATGTTACTGTGCTCCTCGCCCAATTCACATGTTGAAGCCCGTTAACTCTCTAATATGATGGTATTTGGAGGCGGGGCCTTTGGGAGGTAATTAGGTTTAGATGAGGTCATGAGGGTGGGACCCCCATATGAGGCTAGTGATTTTATAAGAAGAGACCAGAGTGCGCTCGTTCTCACTTTTTCTCTCTCTGTCATTCTCTGTTTCTTTCTTTCTCTCTCTCTCCCACCACGTGAAGACAGAGCAAGAAGGTGGCTGTCTGCAAGCAAGGAAGAGGGCCCTCACCAGGCACTGAATCTGCTGGCACCTTGATCTCCCAGCCTCCAGAACTGGAGAAATAAATATCTGTTGGTTAAACCACCCAGTCTACGGTATTTTGTTACAGCAGCCCGAGCTGACAAAAACAAAACACACATATACTTACTGAAGGATTAATTATAAAACTGAGGAAGGTGGAAAAACCGAAATGCCCCTTAATGGTCAATAGCTAAATGGATTGTTTTACATACGCTCACGGAATCCGACGCAAACACGAACGATAGTAAGACGATTCTATATGACTCATAGAGGGATGCCCATGAAATATCTTTGATGCAAAAACATTTAGTATAATTATGTTATTTATAAGGCATTTATAACACAACCATGTTTATACACACAAAAGGGTAATATCAAATTATTAATAATAGTTATCCTGGATAATTTGAAGGGCAACTTTCATTTTATATTTTGTACGTTTCTGTATCAATCAAGGTATTGCGGAGCATATATTGCTTTTGCAATATATGACCAAGAAGGAAAATTAATTCACAGAGCCGAAAATCTGTTCTGTGGCACAAGGTGTACTATGGCATTTTGACGTTAAGCCACTCTTACACAGTGTTTTTAGTTGCTACCATCCAGAAAAATGGAACTAAAGGCTCTCGTTAGAGAATAAGGAGAGGCACCGGATTTTGAGAGAGGAGACTAGAAGGGCTGAAACATGAGAGGCCCACAAAACGATGGGTTGCAATCCTTTGAACCTTACATTCAAATCCAGCTCTCATTCACTGCATACATGTGGAAGACACTATGCTCCTTGGTTCCTTACATAGCATTCTGTTTGCATACATAAGATGCTAATTACCATAAAGTGATAGAATGCCTCGTGTTCTTGACAAAGGGTTTACTGTAGATTCTTAGGTTGATAAACATTCAGTCCTCAAATCAATATTTTAAAGATGCCCTAGAGGAGCTAATAAACTTATGAAAATAAGTATAATTATAACCTAACTTTATTTTAGAAATTGCTAAAGAAATTCTCAGGGAAATTATTGTCTCTTTCAGTTCAAGGAAACGGACAGTTAAATCAAAAAGTAATAGAGCTTGAGGGAGAAATTACTGCCTCACAGAAGCTCTTTACTGCGAGTTGCTCAACCAACGCTACGTAGGAACTCACAGAGAGAGCAACGCATACCCAAAGCCTCACCCAGTGCAAAAATACACGCTTCTCTGTATTCTTTTTAATAAACAAAGGAGCAGAAATACTAGGAGAAATGAGAAAGAAAGCAGTCCAATACTCTGGCACAGGGTGCTTTTGAGGATACACTCATTGAGAAGAGGAGATTCCAGGTCTGTAGACAAGCACATTCTTTTGGGAGATGAATTAGTACTCAGTCTACACACTAAATCTCTGAAATAAACAAATATTTCAAAAATGAAAGCTTTCAGATTAATACAATTATGTTTGGGAGTGGCATCCTTGAATTACAAAGAGAGCTCTGTCCTTGCAGGTGGCAGACATCTTCGTGTTGGATTTGACATTTTTTTAAAAAATTAATTAATTTTTTGGCTGCGTTGGGTCTTTGTTGCTGTGCGCGGGGGCTACTCTTCATTGTGGTGCCCGGGCTCCACACTGCAGTGGCTTCTCTTTGTTGCGGAGCATGGGCTCTAGGCGTGCAGGCTTCAGTAGTTGTGGCTCGTTGGCTCAGTAGTTGTGGCTTGTGGGCTCTAGAGCGCAGGCTCAGTAGTTGTGGCGCACGGGCTTAGTTGCTCCGCGGCATGTGGGATCTTCCCTGACCAGGGCTTGAACCCGTGTCCCCTGCATTGGCAGGCAGATTCCTAACCACTGCACCACCAGGGAAGTCCTGGATTTGACATTTTAAGGACACAGATTACTTGTCTTGAGCCCTGAATTTTGAACTGTGAACCACTCATCGAAGAAAGTGATTGTAAAATAAGATATTTTGAACTGGCAGGCAATGTGGTATAAAGAGCTGTAATACACAGGTTTAGAATATTTCATCAACTATCTGACCATATCCTTAACCGTTTGAGTGTATGTTTTCTCATGCATGAAATGTATGAGAAAACTAAGTTAGATTAAATTAATTAATCCAATTGGAATTAATCCAATTATTTTGAATAGATTATAAGCAAATTGATGATCATTCTAAGAGTAAGAACTCTAAAGGATTTCTCTGATATTTGGACAGTATCAAACCATCCAAAATATTTAATCTTTCATATAGCAGTGAATGAAGTATAGGTAACTTTTGGTCATTTTATTAATTTTGTTTATAAGTACACATCAATTTAAGCACTTAGAGTTGGGATGTTTGTGTTCTGTCTCATTGGGCTATGATCATAGATTTATGTTGGAATCCCTAAATGAACTCACCTGGTAGAAATTCTCTGGCAGCAGAGACAACCACAGAGACCCTCTGCTGGGTCAATTAATACAAGTGTTCCCGTAATGAGCCAAGAGGTATTTAGGAACTCAGGGATCAATTAATTTATAAGTCAACAAACAATTTAGGAGAGTAGCTAGAGTGTTTAAGTGGACAGCTATTCTTTTAAAACTATAAATCATATTAATGTAGACTTAAAAGCATTTTCATGTGATGTTTAAAGCTCTCACTAACGGCATTTGCAGTCAGGGAAACTGAGTCAAGAAACAAATCCAATGAAATAAATGAAAATCATCTTTGGGTCCTATTTCAATTTCTGAGAAAAGAATGCACAGTTAAATGTTCAAGTAACTGCTGAGAACTGAGACCAGAGGTATTCCATAGTTTAATTACCAGGACCAAGGTTCAGACCTTCTATATCAACACTTTATCATTCATTCCAGCAAATTCTTGCTCAAGGGAGATAAGGTTGTAAGCCAGTAAATAACTTCATTGTTTGCTTCAGGAACTTCCTCCAAACCAACAGACTGCTCAAACAGCTCCCTTCTCTAATGAAACAACTGTTTATTTATAAATACTTGCTTAATTATAGTATCATGAACTTGGCCCATTCTCAGTCAGATCCCTGCACTGAAAGACTTACCTTACATCTTTTGAGTCCAGACCTCAAAGCCCAGAAATATCCATCTGTGAGTCCCCTTTCTTAGGCCACTGAAGGACTTTGCCATGTACTCTCCCATGGGGAGGTAATGAACTGAGCTCTGTTTGGTCAACAGGCTGGTCTGGCGTTGGCCAAGATGGCCTTAATGTTCCCTTCATGTAACAAAACTTCAGACAGGCTTCTTCCGGATTCTAGGCCCCTGACCTCCCTTTTCTTGGAGCATTCACTTTAGAAGACTTGTAATTGAAATCCTTTCTCTGTTCCTTTGCGATGTAAGCCTTTGCCAAAGCCTCTTGTGACCTCTACAATCCAGGACTGTCTTCCTCACGCACATGGAAGCCATCCCTCCCAAGTGTAATCGTCAGGGGAGACAGCACCCCCGTATCCCAGTCTCCATGGGAGGGGAGGGTGCTGACTCCAGCAGGGGCCCAGCCACAAGTTGTAACAGTCCCTGCTGTCATGGAAAGTGTGCTTTTCCTCTGAGGAAGGACAATTAGCACAGTTAGCCCAAAACCCCATCCCTGTCCCCTAGCTCATAAAAACCCTTTATCTTTTGGTTTCAGGAGAGGAGAGCTCATGCTGCATTCTGGCCTCTCTCCCTATTACAGTAGCCTTGAATAAAGTCACCTTGGTCTGTTTAACATCACCAGGTGCAAGTTTGGCTTTGGCACAGTCTTTCAGGTATTTGGTGTTCAACATTCATTTTCTCACATGAAAAATGTACATTTTTAATGCACAACTCAAACATGATCATTGAAATGAATGTGAAGATTCCCAAATGTGATTTTCATTTCTATTTGGACCTTATTTTTATTTCCTCAGAGACTTCAACAAAATCTAATTAATTATTCAATTTAACTAATAAATATTTGGAAACACTCAAAACACAAACGCTTCAGAGTATTTACAAACGCAATATAATGTATCAAGCAAGGTGAAGGAGACCTATGTGAGACTATAGGTAATCATATTTTCCAATAGTTATTAAATATTTAATGAGTGGCAGGCATTGTTCTTTGTGTTAATTTATTTAATATTCACAAAACGCTATGAGGTTGGTTAAATTATTATTTCCATAATGCAGATTTTAAAAAGAGAGAGAGATAACAGAGTGGTCATGGAACTTGCCCAAGGAACAGAGAAAAGCTCAAAAAAGAAAGTCTGGTTTTGAGTCTGTGTTTAAACCACTATGCTATACTTACTTTCTTCCATATGGTTAAATGTTTACATTGATTTTTATTATTTTTTATTACATTTTCTTTTTGCGTAACTGGAGAAATTAAAGAAACTCACCCTTTTTTTTAGTTTTCATTAAAACCTTAGATTTGTGCCAATTCATCACAAAATACTCACTGTTACATAAATATATTTTACAGTAGTATTAAGTATTAAGAATACATATTTGAGAAACATACAAGATTTTTAGAAATAAATATACTCATTCCGGATTCTAAAATAAAATAACTTCTCTTCATGAAAGCTACAGTTCCAAAGTTTCTCTAGAGTTGCATCATATGGAGTAAACCAGGAGGATTAAAAATTCTTTGCTTCAAAGTCACTTTTTTATTCAAATGAGTTCTGAGTGTCAAAGGAATCACTGATGCTGGCAGTTCCAGCCTTCTGTAGAAGATGCCCTTCAAGGTGGTCCACTGAACCAGGTGTGGACCAGCCACCCCACTTCCTAGACTATTTCCTCCCTCCTTGCCAAGGCTCTCTAGTAAGCATCTCAGATATCTGATTATATGAACCGACAATAACAAAATCCTCAAGATACCTATTATATAATCATGACCTGCCTTTTGGGAATTTCAAAGCTGGCAGTGTAAATATTAGCCTCTTATGAAACCGTTGCTTCGTATTATCTCTGTCTTGTATTAGTTTTATGCTCAAGTTAAAGAAATACCAATATTATAAGCCTTTCTTATATTGTGAAATATTTTTGTTATTTTAGCATAGCTGTCAAAGGAGACCCATTCTATCTAGTTATGCCCTCCTTCACCCTGGCTTTTTTTTTATAGATAATTTGTCACTGGCATATATTATATGTGTATCCACTTTCATAACTGAGACATTGCTCTTTGGTAATTAGAATTGTTAAATAGTTAATTTCTAAACTGAATTAAAGTGCTAGGTGGGGTTTTAAATGAGATCTGCTCCAGAAAAAAAGAAAAAGAAAAAAAAAAAAAACTTGGAAAGAGTAGTAGCTAATGCTTTTCTAATTATGTACATCACTAATTAACATCCTGACTTTCAAGGAGGATATTATTATATTATATTATATTCCATTATATTATATTCCTGCAGTTTAAGCCTATTGTAAATTAATATTTGAGACGAGAAATGTAAGTCATGTATTGATATTTGAAACTTACTGGTAACTTCTTTTTAAGTCAAAGTGGATTATTTTTAAGAACTCAGGAGGAAATTAATATTGTGGAAAGAATGAATCATTTTTCAAAAGTCATGCACAATTATCTCAGTTCAATTTTTCTCTCTCTCTCCCCATTTCTTTCTCTAAGTTTTACCTTCATGAAAAGTGTTCGCAGCACCAAGTAGAAGTTGAAACTTGGGAAGATGAACCATTTAAAGAATTTCTGGCATTATATAGTGCAGGGGGGAAAAATATATATATATATATATATATATATATATATATTTCAGAGTCCAATGTTCATAAAAAATTAAGCCTACTAACCAGTGGAGGGGAATTACTTTACTCAAAACATGGAGACAAAATGTCAAAGCCAAATCGAGTTATTGAAAGCTAACTTCTTTTAGCAGTAAGCATTCCTGCTGGCATTGTCCCTAACCTTGGAGGACAGTGGAGCTCAGTGAGGAGAAGTAGATGGCCCTGTGGCTGGTGGTTGGCAGAGCCGGACTGAAACCAAGCCCGCTGACTGCAGAGACCCTCTTTTAATAACAACACTAATCTTTCCTCTCTGGAGGTTAAGCTTACTCATTAGCTAAATCACTCATTAGCTAAATCACTCATTTGCTAAGTCATTCATTTGCTAAATCATCCTCGCACATCTGTCTTCCAGTATTTTGACTCAAATTTGTTCTTCAGGAAAATTCCAAATTGCTACACGTCATGAATCTTTGGGGTCTCTATAGAACAGTCAAATCTGTTTATACAAAAGGTCTATTGTACTTTTTATTCTGGTCTAAATGAAGTATTTTAGAATCTGAATAGAGATTATATGAGATAAGGTAAACTTTAGATGAGATAAGGTAAACTTTATAGAGCTCTAAGTATTCACTAACAATAGGATTGCCATTAAATCTCTGATTTTAAACAAAATATACTGAGGAAGGCATTCTCACATCCTTTGATTTATTATACCTACTATTTCTACTATCTTCTTTAAAAAAAAAAATGAGGGGAAAAAGCTTTGATTGTTTGATACTGAAGGAACTCCTTGATGTTACTGAAGGTCAAAATCTGAATCCCGGGCTTCCCTGGTGGTGCAGTGGTTGAGAGTCCGCCTGCCGATGCAGGGGACGCTGGTTCGTGCCCCGGTCCGGGAAGATCCCACCTGCCGCGGAGCGGCTGGGCCCGTGAGCCATGGCCGCTGAGCCTGCGCGTCCGGAGCCTGTGCCTCCCACAACAGTGAGAGGCCCGCGTACCGCAAAAAAATAAATAAATACATAAAATAAAATAAAAATGAAGATCTTCTCTTTCATTAATTACATTTAAACCGATTCAACAAACATATAGCAACTGGATTGATTGCTAAAAGTTTGATTAGTGCAATTAGAAAGCAACTGCATTATGTCATTGATATCAAGAGAAAGCCATTGGAAAAGTGTTCATTTCATACATAGTTGAATGCATTTCCTACCATGAAACTTCTCTCTATGACTGAAAATTTCCCATACCTAAAATTCCTAATAAATGAAATACTATCTTGAAACGGTCTGCTGCAAATAAATCTTTGTCACAATGGTCTATCTGAAATGATTTAATAGTCTAAAAGTCTTTTCTGCTGTCCTTTCAAACTCTAAAGTGAAAAAGAAAACCTAGTGATATCTTCTTTTCTATTAAAAATAGGTTATTATCATATAAAAGCAATCATACAGAAATAACCATTATTTATGTTACTTCTCTCCAAAGCATGTACACAGATACACTGAATTTGACTTTTTAGGTGATTTTGTAATTCAAATGATCTATTAAACACCTATTAGGTGCAAGTTTCTACTGGAGAATAAAGGACGAAAAAGACACACGGCCCTCAGTCTAAGCATCTCCAGTGAAGCAATGAGAGTGAAAATCCGAGGGAAAGAAGGTGTGAAGTGCTCTGAGCGCTGACAGGAAGGACTGAGTGGGTCTAAGTAAAAGTACAAGCAGCATTTCTTGGCAGAGGAGATAGCTGACGTGGGTCTCAGGGGATCAGGAGTTTTGAGAGGAGTCCTCTGCTCCGTGACAGTGTGATTTTCACAAGGTTCTACCTGATCAAGTCATAGAAATACCATGAGATTTGCTGAAAGTAGAGGCTGTGGACTTAGGCCATGTGGAAAGTGTTCAGTTATCCTTATTTCTGCCATCTGCATGAAATTGATGATCTCAGCACAGCAGTTAATTTTATGTGCCTGCTTGGTCATGCTATAGGGCCCAGATATTTGGCCAAATGCTAGTGTATGCGTCACTGTGAAGGTGTTTGTTACGTGACATCAGCCTCTGACACGGTAGACTTTGGACACAGCAGGTGGTGCTCCATAATGTGGGTGGGTCTCCTCCAGTTAGCTGGAGATCTTAGGAGAAAAAGACTGAGGTTCCCGAAAGAAGAGGGACTGCCTGTGGATCCAAGATGCAACATCAACTGTTTCCTGGCCTCTTGCCTGCAGCCTGTCCAGCAGATTTTGGACTTGCCAGCCTTCACAACTGTGTGAGCCAATTCCTTAAAATATATCGCCTTCTCCTTCTCTCTCTCCCTCTCTCTCTCTCTGTCTCTCTCTCCCTCTCTTTCTCTCTCTCTCCCTCACACACACACACACACACACACACACACACACACACACATCCTAATGGATCTCTTTCTCCAGAGAATCCTAAATTTCACAGGGACCCTGAAGAGGATGTTGCTTTTCAACAAAAGAAGCCTTATACTATCCTTCTATTTTTAGAGTGTAGCAGACAATTCAAATACAAGACAGAGAACATCCAAGCAAGAAAAAGAGAATGGAGAAAGAAAGAGAGAGAAACTGCGTTATTTCATTTTAAGTGGGCAGCCACCTTTTACAGAACAGATGAGAAATAAATAAGCCTTTTAGGCAGAATAATTAATTTTAAAAAGTATATATTAAATGAATTTTCAGCAAGAGCTTAGGGAGTGCCCTGGGAAGAGATACATTTTGGCCCAGATCAACATGGGAAATGGAGAGTGGTCCTACTGGGAAGAAAGATCTGGGGATTTAGGGAGGCAAGAAGGCAAGAATATGAGCAAAACCAGTCCCAGGGCAGTTTCCTACTCATGGTGGCCAAGTTCATCACGAACAGTAATTTAAAATGTAAACCACAATCTTCTTCTCCTTCCCAATTAACATTTTGTCATCCTCCTGGCCTCAGCTCCTTGTAATTTCCCAGAGAGGTTTTCCCCTATTCCATGCTGAGGTACCCCTACTAAATGGTTCTGGAGTGTCGAGCTTTACATTTATTTGTCGGATTATGGAATTAGTGCCAACCTGCCAAATGGTGCATGGGCTCCCGTATACAAATGTACGGCACTGATTGTGTCTGTCCTCATTCACCAGGCATCATGCCTGAACATTGCAAGTTAACGCGATATCTCTCAGTTAATGAAAGGGTGAATGAACATTGTATAATCAGCATGATGAGTGCTTTAAGCTAACTTAGGTAAAATGCATATAAGTCTCTAATTTCTTTGATTCTAAGACAACGTTACCCATTGCCTCTTAACATTTCTGAAGTCTAACTGTTTAATAAAGTCCATAGCCTGTCATATTCTGTCTGGGTTTTTTCTTAGTCCTATAATTGATGGTATACTTGATTTGATGAAATACAATGTATCCTTGGCTTTAATCTAATCAGATTTCCACCTGTAACAGAGAAATCTGATTTATTAAAACAACTAAAACAACAATTATAAAGGGTATTTCTTCTCCTTTAAGCTACAGATACAAATATAGGCCTTTAAAGGAGGGAGCCACAAGATAAAATAAACTTCGGATTATTTTAGGACTAGAATAATTTTTTAAACTATGCTATTTTTTGTTTGAAGAGCTTAGAACCAATGATTATTATTATATTAGATGAGAATAAGATTTACATAGGAAGGAATTGCAGCTTCACCGTGGAACCTAATTTTCAAACTCTTGCACTTGTGACATTACAACACTGTAGCATCGAAAAGGACAGCACTTTTATAAATATAAATATGTTACATAAACATAGGTAAAAAAAATCTTTAGAGTTAAAAAAGTTTTAAAAAAATATATATAAGTCTCAAAAAGTTCTAAGAAACGGGTACTACTGGTATTACTATTATTATTATTCCCTCTTTTCACAATTTTGGAGGTTAAATGCATTACCCATAGTCCCACAAAAAGTAAAGGGAAAAAAAACCAACATTAAATGCAAACTTCCTCTTTCTAAAATTTCATTCTTTTCCCCTCAAGCCACTATAGCACAATGTAGAAGGCCAAAAAGGAATGAGAAATTTATCATTTATTATAGCTCTCTGACAGTAGAAAGGTAATTGAAATAAAGAAATATGTCTCTAATATCCTTACATATTACAGTACTTCTAGAAAAAAATGAACTATCTATTTCTTCATGCATATTCTATATTCAATATCAAATTGAACTAGTTTAGTGTCCATTTGTGACTCTCTTGCTTTATAAACACTTTCCAGAAAATTACTTTAGGGAACGGTCAGATTTTCAATCACAAGAACGCATTAGATATCTGAAACTTAAATTATTCTTCACTGTTTTGAAATCCCCGTAAGATCCTGGCAAGGAGAACAGTTTTGGCAGGCGAGGAGCTTGTGCTCTGGATGAGAGGGACTTTCTTCTTTCTCCATTTTTCTTCTACCTCATTGGGGTTAAGAGAAGAACAAGAAAGGCTCTAACAGGGTTTCTTAGTCCCACCTAGGATTCCCGTATGCCAGCCGATAAATATTTGTTGAATGAATGCCTCTGTGAATAAATGTTTCCAGACCACTGGCAGCTCTCATTAACATCCTGCATGACATACAGTGCACTTAGCAGGAGGCAGGAAAAGATGAGGACAGAAGAAATGCCTAAGACATTCTGATGTTTGTACTACTGTTTGTAAACGGTAGTCGTAGGATGCCATGAAGCCCTGAGAACAGCTGTCTTCTCTTCTGGGCATTAGAAGGCAATTGCTGGGCTTCCCTGGTGGCGCAGTGGCTGAGAGTCCGCCTGCCGATGCAGGGGATGTGGGTTCGTGCCCCGGGCCAGGAAGATCCCACATGCCGCGGAGCGGCTGTGCCCGTGAGCCATGGCCGCTGAGCCTGCGCGTCCGGAGCCTGTGCTCCACAACGGGAGAGGCCACGGCAGTGAGAGGCCCGAGTACCGCAAAAAAAAAAAAAAAAAAAGAAGGCAATGGTTATTTTTCAAATCACAACTCCCCAGGCATGTAAGCAGAGGAAGTCTGTAGAAAAACGGGAGTTCACTGCCATAATAATCCATTTTTAGTGTGAAAGCCTTTCAGAGCCATCATGGTTGTGGAGTATTTGTCTTTAGGGTATTTCCACTGAACACAGTACCTGGCCAGTGGTACAAGATGGGATATCAAATTCTGCTTCTGCTGATACCCTCACAGGACCTGCTAGCCTCATAAATGCTAGTTAGCTCACATAGGGCTTGGAAAAGACTGTATTTTTCAGCCAATCTCCTAAATGTGCATCTATGATAGAAGTGGTATAAAGGAGGGTTTCATAGGTAATTGCTACCCTCCCGATCATGAAGCCTCTGCCAGTTACACTGTGTGTGTCTGTGCTCCTTCTGGAGACGAAGGCACTGCGTTTCATTGCTGCCTCTCTCACTGATTGCCAATTAGTAAAAATTAATGAGACACTTGACCGGCACTTCTGCTAGAGCTGCAGGAAATTCTGTATTGGGATCCCGTCAGTTCCTTTCACTTTTCCCAGCATCTAAGGCCCTAGATGTCTGCAGTGACGTCGGTCCCTCTCTTTGCCACCAGGCAAAGCAGTTCATCGCAGGACCAACATGTGAATGGGTCTCATCACATTTTAAACAAAAACTCTACCTTCCTCCACCTTAACTGTAGGGCACTTCCCACACCTCATTTACCGTCAGATATTCAACGATGAAGTTGTAAATACTTTAGGGATGAAACTGCTTGTGAGCAGGCAGTGGTTGGGCCTCAGTCACTTCTACATTCCTAGTATCCAGTAGAGAGAGGAGTCTGCAGAGAATTTTCAGTTACTATACACTGAATTGCACGAATGGACGGTTGCTCTAATAGAAATATAAATGTATCTGGATACTGCTGCTGCAAACCATTTTGTGATGTTTACCTAAAATTGAACTGAAGTCTAAAACCTTTTACATATATTCAGGGTCTTTGGTTGTGAAGCCTCTTCTCAGGTCCCAGAGCTCTGCACGTTTGAATGGTCTGCCCCCTCACTCTTCCTCAGAGTTAACTCCAAGATAACGACATCCTTGAGGAAACACGCACAAATCCCTAGACCATAACAGCTTTCCCTATTATACGCCTTCATAGAACTTAAAACAGTAATAATTTTCCATAAATCTGTGAAATCGCTTGTCTGTCCTACGTATAACTCCTCCTCTACCCCCATCCCCCCTGCCAAATCCTGTGAGAGATCCCATGCTTTTACTTCCTAGTTTATCTCTAGAATCTAGCTCAGTGTCAGGCATAAAGTCGAGCGCCCAAAATATTAATTAATTGTAAGAAGGCTCAGTTCCCTCTGGGCTAAAATTGCACACATCTGCAGGACGACCTCTGCCACCATGGATTGTAAGGGAGCTAGACTGATTAGACAAATGGGCCTTTTCTTTAGGCCTTGGTGTGACATGTAGCAGTTAGCTAGACCCATCTAATAATTAGAAACTGATAAAGGGAAAAAATGTTTAGTTTTTTTAGTTGTTAAACCAGAGAGTAAAGGTAATCAAAGTAGAGAGGAATTATTAGGGGAAAGATTACAGGAAGAGCTATCAGTGAGAGAACAGGAATGCAAGGATCTAGGAAGACAGAGCTTTTAGATTAAGCCATGATCAGAATCTTCCAGTTCCCCGGATCCCTGTGTCTCTGAGTCAAGAGCAGGCTGGGCTCCTGAGAGAGAGAAGCTGGCTCCTTCCTGTGCTTGGGATGTTTCCAGCCTGCTGTGGCTACACATCGCCCCCCTCACTAGAGACCTGGGAAGAACGACCCCACGGTTGGCAGGGGAAGCCCAGGCACAGAAGGTACACACAGGGGAGTTTCTTTTCGACGCTCTCGTGTCCTGTTTCCAATCTGAATTTTCCTGATGGGGAAACAAGACGACGAATGCAGTATTTTCTTCCTCCCCTTCATTTCCTGCCCATCATAAAATATTTCAACTCAGTGTCTTTGGATACCCAAAGGGGTCATTTTTTTTCATCCTGTGTTCATAGAAGTAATTAAACTTTTAGAGAAATATCACCACTGTTTTCTCAATATATTCTGTGTGAAGAATCAACTTGACCCTAAAGGCCTAAAAGGGTATCTATCCATAAGGTTGCTAAATCCTAATTTCGAAAAAGTCTGTACCAACTTATAAGAGAGACCTGGTTCTATTAAAGTAGAAAATAGTGTAGAGGCATAACATAAATTCCTCAAGTGCAGTAACCTCGTCTGTACACTTCCAAGATTATTCTCAGCATCACTCCCCTGTGGGTGAAGAGTATCATCCACTGTCTGCTCTCACACACGCAGCCCAACGGACTTCTGACAACTCAAAAAGTGACTATTTTTAAACGCACAGACTTTCCTTTCCAGATGGACAGTACTAATAATGGAAAATTATCTGGGGTAACTAGGGGTGCACCACCCACTGGTAATTTTCACACACAATCACATACATTTAGGACTTGGGAAGCAAGTTTCCAGGTATCTGTGTTTGTCTTGTTCTTGAACAGTTAATACGTTGTTGGTCAAGTACTTACAAATAAACAGGAGGCCTTTGTGGAAAAAACGGGGGAATTATGACCAACATGATGAAAACTTTGCATCCATAAGGAACAACTTCATTTGTTCAGCACCCATGGATGGATGTGCAGTGGATCCACGGTGTTGATAATCTATATCCATTTGATGATAAGCTCTGTGTAACATTTTATCATTCCCCCGCAAGCTGTCACATTTAACAAGAGGACCATTATCTACAGAAGCACCACCTTCTTGGGGTTTTCTATTCAAGTTTATTATGTAGAAACACACTGCAGCATAACAACATGGTAAATGACAATATAATGTACTTGAGAGACTAATAAAAATGTTCAACCAATTAAACTCTGTGAAGAAACCTTACAGTGCTGACTAGACACTGAAGTTTCCAGGAACAAGGACGCCTGGGTGCTTATCCCAAGTTACTGTTGAGAGTACTGTGGTTGAGAGTCCGCCTGCCGATGCAGGGGACATAGGTTCGTGCCCCGGTCCGGGAAGATCCCACATGCCGTGGAGCGGTTGGGCCCGTGAGCCATGGCCGCTGAGCCTGCGCGTCCGGAGCCTGTGCTCCGCAACGGGAGAGGCCACAACGGTGAGAGGCCCGTGTACCGCAAAAAAAAAAAAAAAAGTTATCTAAAAAAAAAAAAAAGAATACCCGAAGAGAAGGCACAGTTTGCAGAGGGGTAGAGGACGCCGCATGTATGGCAGAACACACAGTTTGGAGGGTCCAGGGTGCCCTGCTGAGACAGCAGGGTGCAGTCCACCACCCAGGGCTAAGCCCACTGGGAGGGGTTCTGGATGAAGCTCCCCAAAGGTGCCCTGTGAGTTAGGGTGGTCCTATGCTCCACTCCCACAAAGATTAAGTTAAAGAGGTACCAAGAGAAGGCAGAAATTCATCAAAATAGCCACATACCAGAAACTACTGCGAACACATACTGTCTGTCCCTAGCGTACCTCATATTCAACAGGCCCACTCAGCACCACTGCCAGGACACACAGACTCTCTCTCTTCAGAACCGTCCATAAGTGTTTAGTAATTTAACTCATTCTTACAAAGATTACTGTAGGAAAGAAAAAAAAAGAAAAAACCTGAAGACAGCAGGTGAGATGAGCCAAAGTGAAGGACTGATGGGATCAATTATTTTAAGTGATAATAATAATTACAGTAATATTCATTGCCATCATTAACATACTGATAAATGACATCTGGGTACATATGCCCTTTACGGCACTCAGGTAGGCTGCAAATGTATTTTTACCTCATTTTTACTGGCCCGTCTTAAACTTATCCTGATGTAGAGGATTGACAGCACCAGAAAGAGTACCTAAAAATTCAATTATCTCCTCTCAGCCCCACAGGTTTTCTTGTGCTTTCCTCTGCACCACTGCCTCCGTGAATTTCTCATTTTATATGAGAAATTCATGGGTCACCTCCTCAAAGAAGCCTTCACTGCCTTCCCCAATGTCTTGTTGTAATATCCCACCCATAACTCTAGGACTGCAATTCCACAGTATTTCTATAATTGGCTGTTTATTTCTCTTTCTCCTCTTTTCTATCAGTTCTTTGCTGTCTGCAGTAGGATGTTTTCTTAGATACCAAAAAAATAAAGTATGTTGAAAAAGATTAACTTATAAGATTCTGCTAATGGATGTACTTCACTAATGGGCAACAATAGACATTTCTGTAGTTATTTAGATTCAAAACCGGTTCCATCAAAACTCCAGAAGAGAAAAGAAGTACACAATTTCATTTTCTTTGAGGGTATAACATCTGCAACCAAAAAGAGACAGCTGTTGAAATGACTTCACAGTGATATTAATATGTAGGATAATTATGAAAAATGAAGCAATTTGTTATTAAAAACAAGTATGGCTGAATCAGAATTTATCACTGGAATTTTATGTAACAGGATCATCCACCATTTTATAATCTTCAGAATTGTTCAAAGTGCTTTCATAACTGTTATTTTATTTATGGTTTTATCCTCTCATGATAGCCCTGATATGCAGAAAAAGACATTATCATTTCTACTTGATGTATGAGGAAAATAAAGTAAAAATGAAAAATGCTGGATGGGCTGCACAAGTCGTTATCTGGGAAAATCTGCACCCAGAAAATAACACTGGAAAGAAATGGTACAAAGTAAAATTTATTTTGAGCCTTTTACTTACCATGTAGAGCCTTAGAAACAGGTAAGTCAGGATCTCTTAGGTATCTGATTAGGAGTATGAATGGGTGAAAGGCCACCACCTTGTTTTGACAGAAGGAACCAGTACATTTATCTCATCAGCACAAATCTTGACTGCAGCAAAATGCACAGTTAGGGACATTTAGAAATAAAGAAGTGTAAGTGTTCTGAAGGGTTGGGGTTCAACAGGCAGGTGGACGGAAGTCTTATAATGCCATTATTCACCTTGGCACCTCCAAACAGAAATGGCTTGATATAAAGAGGAGTCCGCTGACTTTCTTGATAAAGGGGAAAAGACCCAGAATGGAAGGAAACACCCAAAATTCCAGCTATCACAGAGGCCTTACTCTGCCTCACCGCCAGCCTCTGTTTGCACCATGCCCACTTTCTCAATCACCATTGCCACACACTGAAACAGTATACTGCTTCTCACCTCAGGGCCTTTGCACACACTGTTCTTCTTGCATAAACGGAATCCTTAGGCCTAAGCAACTCCTCATCTTTCTTTAGATAACTGCTCAGTGGTCTTCTTCCCCAATAAGCCTTCTTTGATCCCTCTGACCAGGTCAACTGCCCTTTATCATACCCTCAAAACCATACCCTTCTCCCTGGAAACACGTATTACAGGTGGATTTTTAAATGTTCTGTGTGTAGTTCTTTGAATAATATTTGCTTTCCTATAGATGACTGTAACCTTTATGAGGACAAGAACCAAATCTTAATTTTGGACTTTGTGCTAGTTATCCTGACTAGTACAAGAGCTGGAATTGGCTCTAATCTTCTGGCTGAGTAGATTTTGAACAACTTCATCCCAATTCCTAAGGCCAGGTGCTCCTCTGCTGGAGACCCCATAGTCCTTTCTTTTATGCTAAATTTTCCTTCTAAAAAAGTAAACAGAAAAACAAAACCAGGAGGCATTAAGGTCTCTTAGAAGGGAAGGAACCACAGGCAGTATTTTGCGATGGGGAAGTTTGTCTATAATACTGCCAGCTTCCCTTTCTAGAGTTAGGGATGATTTGCTCAGCCCATCCCATAAACCAGTCCACTCCTGCAATCTCATGCTTCACTCTCGGGTAAACTCATTCATAATAAGGGTAAACAATTCGTAATCTTCATATTTCATATCTTTTGTAATATTTGCACTTTAACAGAGAGCAAAGACTTAAAAGAAAAAGAAGTTTATTTGTGAGATTTCCAACTGTTAGTGTACCTTCTTACCCCGAAGCAATCAAGATGCACAAATTGTTAGGCTGACCAAGGCAAGCATCTTGGTCTGCCCAGGGAGTTCCATATCCCAGGAAATGTCTCCCGGGATGCAAAGCTCCAGAAGTTGCCTTTGGCAATGAGTGCTGAAACCTGGGGGAAAGTACAAAACTCCAAAGTCAGCCCACAAAATAGGGGTTGAAAGCAGCACTGTTTTCAGTTTCAGGTGGGTATGGCAGAGTTGATTAACCTAACACGTCCCTGTTGCTGTCTTTCCCCCACCACTGATGTTGACAGTCATGACTTTCGGTTCACGGTGTTGGATCGTCTGTAGCTACATCATTCCGAGTGATGCAGCTTCAGTGCATTGTAATCATGAGTCTTAACCAGTGCCCGTTTGCCTATGGCTTAACTATTGTGCTTTGTATCAAGGTAGCACTAGTTTAATTTTTAACATGATGAATATTGTGACCATGTTTCCTAAGAGTTCATATAGTGAAAACAATCATGATTACACCAAGCCAGCATGACCTAGGCATCACCAAACAATAAGGATGAAAAACAGTGGTATTTTAAATGACAGAGAGAAGGACATATTCAACCTGGTTAGGAAGGTAAATAACCAAAAGAGAGCATACTTCTCAATAGACTTTGAGTCTGGTCACGGCGGAGAAGGGGATGTAATAGCCCATGTGGACACAGAATCTCCCAAGCCAGCATAAGACAGACAGGTGTTCCTAAATCAATCAAAAGATTTTGTCTCCCCCAAAGACACCATACTCAGAATGTAACAGCTACTGAATTTTGAGCATACTGCACAAATGAACACACATTATCACACTGCACATACAATATCATATCATTCAAACAAACTCAGTTATCATTCCATTCTCTTGATGGCTCAATGAAACCAAGTAAAGTTACATTTCCTGAATCAGAGGTTGCAGCTAAAATGTGCCGTGGGTGAACAAAAGGGAGGATGTGGATTTTGTCAGATGGTACTAACAATCATGCTTTCTGTAACATATTAAAAATGATGTGTCCAATCGCAGCCACAAAATCAAAAATGGTATTCCTAGCTCTTAGGTATTCTGAAAATTGGAGTTTTAAAACATCATCTTGATTTCTATGAAGATTTTAATGAAAGCACAGGAAACATAAAACAAAAAAATTGTTGATTGTTGATACCTTGTCCAACTGCAAACTAGACTTCTCTCATCCACCAGCATATGTAGCAGAAGGAACAAATACAAATTTTGGCAAATTCCACCTAGACTATAGACTCACCCCACTCCCTAAAAATTACCTTCCAAATGCCTGTGTATCCTGTATACGACACTGAAAAATGGCGTGTGATTTGCTTCCCTGTGACACTGAAGTTTTCATAATGAAAGTCTGGTCACTCCTTCACCTGCCTCAAAATGTGCAGAAGCACTGACCGGGATGTGAATTCACAGCTACGGAAGGAGACAGCACCCAAAGACAAGACGGTTAACATTGTCGTCAGCCATAGAAAAGATGTTAAAATACTGACCTGCAGTAAGATTATACTTTCCAAGTGTGGGAAAAGAAGGATGTCCACCAATGTGGAGTGCACTGGACGAGAACGGAGAGCAAGATTACAGGAAAACGGAATCTACATGCTGCTCCTCCAAAACTGTGATGACCTTTGAGAAGGCCAGAAGGAGCCTAGAAAAGGATAAACTGACGACACCTCAGCTGTTAAATGCCATGTGCAGGCTGTGATGAAAACTCAACAGCAAAATGAATTAGTTTTTTGAAGCAAGACTGCTTAAGAACTAAAAAAACCCCAAAATGTTACCAGAAAAGGGCAAACGAATTACACGGTCCTTTCTCAATTTCTTTATTAAATTGTAATGTATTTGGAAACCAACTTGGACTTGGCAAGTTCCAATTACCTTTGTGCTTTGAAAGCATGTTCCCTGAGAAAGCGCTGTTTAACTGGTGATGACATCCAGAGTGCTACAGTGTGTGTAAAAATGTCAGACCTTTTAGGCACAGAGAGCCAGTATGATGAATTTAAAGGACCTAATTGACTAACAGCCGGTCTACCAAAGCAAGCCTGTGGGTACAAAGTGGATGGGCATTTTTGGAAATTGACTCCTACACGTCTAAAACCTGCTGTTGCCTGCAAGTCAAGTCCTAAGAATCCCACGCTCTGACCTCACCGTTGAGAGAATATTTTGCTTGGTGCCCTCACCGGACTGACACCAGGAATCAGTGCCCTGAGGGTCTGACAAGAGCAGAGTTGCAAGTCAGAGGGAGGTTTATGTTTGTATCTGATGTTAATACCACGCCAAGAATGGGGGCTGTCCTGAGGGTGCAGGCAGCCCAGCAAAGTGGGACAGAAAGCAACGTGCCAGTAGTATTTTTTTTATTAAATATAGGTAATACTGATTAGATTTGTTACGTAGTTTCCTTTCTAAAATTCTTACATCTATGAATACTGAGGGTATACAATAATATAGCCTAAGGATTTTAAATATCCAGTACAGAGTTTAACAAAAAGTTCAAATAAATTGCTGTATCCAAGAACAGAAAGAAATGTTATAAGAATATTGTTATATATATCTTTTTATGCAATTTTTTTTTTTTGCGGTACGTGGGCCTCTCACCATTGTGGCCTCTCCCGCCGCGGAGCACAGGCTCCGGACGCGCAGGCCCAGCGGCCATGGCTCACAGGCCCAGCGCTCCGCGGGATGTGGGATCCTCCCGGACCGGGGCACGAACCCGTGTCCCCTGCATCGGCAGGTGGACTCTCAACCACTGCGCCCCAGGGAAGCCCTTTTTATGCAATTTTTAAAAGTTACTTTCCATTTACAGTTATTACAAAATATTGGCTATATTGCCCGTGTTGTACAATCATCCTTGAGCCTATCTCAGTATTGTTATGTTTTTATCATACATATTTGATTAATCATTCTTACTGTTTAATTACTATTCATTGGCACTGTTAATTAGTCCTACTGTTTTATTTAAATAATAGCATTTCTGTAATGGAAAAGTAAATAATACAGAATAATGTATCATTCAGATAAACACCAATGTTTCATAATTTTGTTAATGTATAATTATTTGTTATATATAATGCTGTCGTGGTTTTGTTTTATCTGGTATCTGGGTTGTCTTCCCACAAAGTTGGTCACTCTGATCACCAGGGCCATGTCACGACAAGTCACTTCCTGCCCTGATGTATACTTCCCTTCAATTACAGTTTTCTAGATGATTTCAGATCCATATTCAATGCTACTTCATCAGTAAAGGCTTTGGCAATCAAAGCGATCAGAATTAGTAGTTCTCCGTGTCCTCACAGCACTTTGGATATAGCTTTTCTGTAACCTGACTGGTACCATAGATATTTGTGTGCATGCGAATCTTCCTCATCAAATATATATTTGTGTGCATGCGAATCTTCCTCATCAAATATAAACAGCTGAGGGTCAGGAGTCCAGCCTCCTGTATCTTCACAGGCTTTTAGCACCTCTCATAGTTGGAGGCCTTTAATTCATGATGATTAAATGTGTCTTTGCTGCATCTGACAATTAAATAGAACAAAACAACTGAATCAGGAATCAACAGATCCGCCACACACATGCAGATAAAGTAATTTTACACTTTATCTGTTTCCCGGTCATCAGAATCTTTGCCCTTGTAAAAACAGAAAACTATTTTATGAAATGTAAACATCTTGACTGCCTTCCAAGTTCTGATTGCTATCCAAAAGAAATAAGATGAAGCCAATCAGATCTGATATTTTATTTTATTAATTTGATGTTAGAATAGACGGGCTACTGATTACCTAATTAAAGAGATATCACATAAAACAAATCCTGCACACAGAATCTATGAGTAAACAACAAAGAAGAATTTAAAAAAGTTGTATCTGGTGATGGACTTATTCTTATATTAAAAAATAAGAAGCGGGAACATATTAATCATATGTCAGAAGGAGTCAGGCGGATAAAATATGTCCGAGAGTATTAAGCTCAAAGAAAGGTTCCTATTGTTGGATCCACTGCAGAATAACTACAGGAAAAGAATTTGAGGGGCTTAGGAGAGAACTGTGGGGAAACAGGAACAATTTATGTTGGGGAAAATAAGAAAGCCCTGGAGACGTCTGCTTCCTGATCATTGTTAAAAATGGCTATGGGTTTAAAGTCAATTGAATTTGGGCAGTGATTTTGGAGGGTAAGCAAGTTTTGTGCAGAAGGAGATACGGGAGGACGATGACTAAGGATCAAAGAGTAAGATTTATTGCTGCAATTTTAAGAAGAGAAAATGGTGGGAAGCAGACATCTGAAGAATGATGAACTGAAAAGTGATTTCAGACCTAGCAGGTGCTTTGCAAATGGTAGTGTCTCCATTATGAAGGGAAGAAAAATGAATGGATACACACGGATTATGAAAAAATGAACAAGGCGCTTGAGTTTTGTTCTTGCTGCTATTATTATCTTAACAATGTGTTCAAGATTCTTCAACAAGAGAAATAAAAACAGTAATCCTGACAATTGTCATTACAGTAAGAGGCCAGAAGGAATTCTTTCAGGTTAATCCAAAAAAAATCTTTGCAAAAACAGAAGCAGTTTCTATTCAGAACAAATGAATGAAAATGGATATATGTAGAAAGCACAGTAGTAATGGATTTTTTAATGTTATTAAGTACTCATCAAACATGTGTGTAGATATGTACAGTTCTATCACACAAGGACACACACATACACATGCACAACTGTGACGCAGCCCTAACCTAATGACAACTATACTTCAGCAAAGGCAAAAGGTCAATATACTTGCAGTTAAAACTGAAATGATGCCTGGTCTTCTATTATCTTAATTATTTAGTCAATAAACGAATGCCAGAAGGAAATAAAACTGGTATATGGTCACTTAATAAACTTTATTAATACAGGCGACTTATTTTCATATTTCTGCTGAGTACAACCTATCTTTTTACTCAGGCTTTTCTCCACAGTTTGCCTTAACTGCCATCACAGCGTGTGTCACCACTGTAACTGTCCCCCTCCCGTCATTCTTGGTGCCTAGGGGAAAAGGGCATCCCAGGTAAAGCTGCTGTGAGCCACAAGGTCTAGCTACCCTCTCTCTATACCTCTGTTTATTCAACAACTACTTAGCAAATGTCTACATATGCCAGAGAGCCAGGGTTGAACGAAACAGACAAAGGTCCCTGTGTGCAGAGAGGCTGTGCTTTAGCAGGGGAAACAGAACATACACAGGTAACCCAAATTTGACGTAACTGCAAGAAGCTAAGGGCTATGGCGAAGATTACACGGGCAAGAAGAGAGTGAATGAGTAGAATTCAGAAAGAGCTCTGAGCCCGTGACAGCAGGGAAGCAGAGCAACACCCGGGGTGAGGGCAGCACCATGCAAACGGTGGAAGAATGTCCCAGGCAGACAGTACAGCAAGTTTTAAAGTGGTGCGGAGAGAACAGAGCATTTGTGATAACTGTCCAAGGCACGGGGGAGGCTAAAGTGCAGCGAGGAGTGGGAAGCAGGCTTCAGGGCATGACAAAGAAGAGTGGCTTTCATTCTAAATATGCAGGGAAGCTGAGGATGGTGGATACGGAAATGACATGATCTGATCTGTTGTTGAAAAGGATCCCTCCAGTTACGGCTACAGGAGGCTCACAGGAGAAGCAGGGAGCTCAGAGATGACTCGTGGAAGTGGTCCAGGTGAGACATGACAGCTGGGAACAAGGTAAGAGCTGGTCAGAGTCCGATTTCTGTGAAGGTAGGATGGCAGATTTGCTGATGGACTGGATTGGATGTGGGAGTGAAAGAGAAAGTCACAAATGACTCCATGAGTGAGATCTGAGGACTCGGAACTCGGAATCACTGAGTTCTTCCAAGAACACAGAGAAGAGTGAGTTTGGTGGGCAGTAGATTAAGAGTTCCATTGGGTACACAAGAAATTTAAGTGTCTCCTGTATATCCAACTGGAGGTTTTTTAGTACATCACTGGATGTGTGAGTCTGAGTTTCCAGAGCTGGGCATATACATTTGAAAGTTATCAACTTTGACATATCCATATTGTTGTGACTGCTTTCAGCCTTGAGATCTAAGTTAGGTATGGACAAATTTGTTTTCCCACCACATCAAAAACTCATTGGACTACTCAGTATTCTGTAAGAACCTCTATGGGAAAAGAGTCTGAAAAAGAATAGATACATGTACATGTATAAGTGAATCACTTTGCTGTACACCTGAAACTAACATAGTGTTGTAACTCAGCTACACTCCAATATTAAATGAAAATTAAATTAAAAAATAAAAGCCAAAAAAAGGTAAGAAAATTCATTGGAGAACACCATCTTCTGAGTGGTTCCCATAGTGACATATAAATGCAATTGGATATAAAGTTAAGGTTCAATAGATATTGGTTGAACTTATGGAAATAAAATTTTCTTTATAGGTGGTTTGATGGATAAAAATTTTGTTCTTAAAACCAATTCTGAAGTCTTTTAAGCCTGTTCAGCGTTGTTGTACTGACACTATTTATTAACAATTATGATGTAAAACATTTTACCATGCTAATTCTCAAACTAGGAGAAACTTTTTGTTGTTATTATTAATTTATGACGTCAGAATATGTGAGGAATTAAAGATTCAACTTAGGCCAGAAATGCCTTTAAGTATCACTCATTCAGTTAAAATGTAGTCATTTTAACTATATTTCCCTGAAGTCAAACCAATCCATATCTATTCCTACTTTTCCCCTTCAATAACATGTTTTTTAAAAATACACTGTATTTTATCTCATTATAATAAAGTCCACATATGACAACTCATAGCTAACATACTCAACAGTGAAAAACGGAAAACTTTTTCTCTAAGATAAGGGACGAGGCAAGGATGTTCATTCTCATCACTTCTATTCAACACAGAACTGGAAATCCTAGTGAGAGCAATCAGACAAGAAAAAAAAAAAAAAAGGCATCCAAAAAATGAAGACGTAAAATTGTCTCTGCAGACAACATGATCTTTTATACAGAAAACATTAATGACTCCACCAAAAATCTGCTCAAACTAATAAACAAATTCTGTGAAGTTGTAGGGTACAGAATCAATATACAAAAGCCAGCTACATTTCTACACACTAACAACAAACTATCGGAAAAAGAAATCAAGAATACAATCCAATTTACATAGCATCAAGATAAATGAAATGCTAGAAATAAATTTAACCACAGAGATGAAAGATGTGTACACAGAAAAATACAAAACATTGATGAAAGTAATTTGAAGACACAAATAAATGGAAAGATATCTTATGTTCAAGGACTGGAAGAATTAATATTGTTAAAATGTCCACACGACCTTAAGTGATCTATAGATTCAGTTCAATCCCTAAAAAAATGCCGGTGGCATTTTTCACAGAAATAGAGAAACCTATCCTAAAATTCATATGGAATCACAATAGACTCTGAATAGTCAAAGCAAACTTGAGCAAGAAGAACAAAGCTGGGAGCATAACACTTCCTGATTTCAAACTATGTTACAAATTTATAGTAATCAAAACAATATAGTACTGCCATAAAAACAGATACATAGACCAACGAAACAGAATAGAGAGCCCAGAAAAAAATGTGCACATATACAATCATCTAATCTTCAAAAAGGTGCCAAGAATACAAAATAGAAAAAGAATAGTCTCCTTAATAAACGGTGTTGGGAAAACTGTATGGTCACATGCAAAAGAATGAAATTGGACCCATATCTTACATCTTACACAAAAATCGACTCAACATGGATTAAAGCCTTAAATATAAGACTGGAAACTGAAAAACTCCAAGGAGAAAACATAGAGGAAAAGCTTCTTGACACTGATTTTGGCAATGATTTTTTGGAGATGACACCAAACAGCATAGACAACAAAAGCAAACACAAGTAAGATTACATGAAACTAAAATACTTCTGTACAACAAAGAAAAAATTCAACAAAATGATAAGGCAACCTATGGAAGGGGAGAAAATATTTGCAAATCATATATCTGATGAAGGGTTAATATCCAAAACATATGAGGAACTCCTACAAATTGACAGGAAAAACAAAAACAAATAACCTGATTAAATATTGAACAAAGGACCTGAAGAGACATTTTTCAAAAGGAGATGCACAAATGGTTAACAGGTACATGAAAAGGTGCTCAACATCACTACTCATCAGAGAAATGCAAGTCAAAACCACAACGAGACATCACCTCACACCTGCTGGGATGGCTCTTACTAAAAAACAAAACAAGCGTTGGCAAGGGTGTAGAGGAAAGGGAACCCTGGTGCACTGTTGGTGGGAATGTAAACTAGTACAGTCACTATGGAAAACAGTATGGAAGACATTAAAAATAGAATTACAGTGTGATCCAGCAATCCCACTGCTGAGTATCTATCCAAAGGAACTGAAATCAAAATCTCGATGAGACACCTACACTCTTATGTTCACTGCAGCATTATTCACAATAGCCAAGATACAGAAATAAGCTAAATGTCCATCAATAAATGAATGGATAAATAAAATGTGGTATATACATATAATGGGATGTAATTCAGCCTTAAAAAAGAAGGAACCCTGAAATTTGTGACAACACAGATGCAACTGGAGGCCATTATGATAAGTCAAATAAGCCAGACACAGAAAGACAAATATTAAATGATCTCATTTATACGTGTAATCTAAAAAAATCAAATTTAGAGAAGTAGAGAGTAGACACAGTTGCCACAGCCTGGGGGAAGGAGGAAATGAAGAAATGATGATCAAAGGGTACAAAGTTTCTGTTATGTCTGGAGATCTATTAATCAGGATTGTGTCTATAATTAAAGATATTGTACTGTATAATTAAAATTTGCTAAGCGGATAAGTCTTATAGTAGGTGTTCTTAACACATACACACACACACAAAATGATGATAAAAAAGGGGGCGAGAGGGAACTATGAGAGGTGATGGATATCTCTATGGCTTTGATGGTTGTGATGCTCTCATAGGTGTACCCTTATCCTCAAACTAATTGAGTTCTATATATTAAATACAATAGAGTGTTTTACAAATATACTAAATTTAAAAACAAAAGAGTATATTTAAAAAAAAATTAAACAGGGCTTCCCTGGTGGCGCAGTGGTTGAGAGTCCGCCTGCCGATGCAGGGGACACGGGATCGTGCCCCGGTCCGGGAAGATCCTACATGCCGCGGAGCGGCTGGGCCCGTGAGCCATGGCCGCTGAGCCTGCGCGTCCGGAGCCTGTGCTCTGCAACGGGAGAGGCCACAACAGTGAGAGGCCCGCGTACCACAAAAAAAAAAAAAAAAAAAAAAAAAAAATTAAACAGCTTTATTGAGATATAATTCATATTCGACACAGCTCACTAATTTAGAGTGCATAATTCAATATTTTTAGTACATTCACAGAGTTGCGCAACTATCACTCCAACTAATTTTAGAACATTCTTGCCACCCCTCCCCCCCAAAATACCTGTACCAACTAGCAGTCATCTATCAATAAATACATCAATGCAAGGCAACCACTATTCTATAATATTTCTGTCTCTATATATTTCCTATCTTGGAAATCTCACGTAAGTGGAATAACAAAATACATTATCTCTTGCGATTGGTCTCTTCCAATAAGTATAGTATTTCCAAGAATCATCCATGTTGTAACAGGTAACAAAACTTCAATATCTTACTTTGCTGAATAAAATTTCATTCTATGTATGCCCGCCCTTTATTCATTCATCATTTGATGGACAGTTGGGTTGTTTCCACCTTTTGGCTCTTGTGAATAAAGCTGCTATGAACATTCATGTACAATTTTTTGAATGGAAATATTTTTTATTTCTCTTAAATATATAATAAGGAATATAATTGTTGGCTAATAGTATTTCTAAATCTATTTTTAAACTTAAACATAATTAAGAAATTATCTTTATCAGGAAAATCACCTTTTCTTGGTTAAATACAGAAGAGAAAGAATACTGAATTTCTGGGATATTGGTAATTTCTAACTGAGTGGACAGTTCTTTCATGCAGCACAAACAAAATACATGTACTCTTCATTCAACATTGAACAGATGCATATGAAAATTCTAAGCTATTTTCCAGGGAGGAAATCATTATTCAGATTGTAATAGAGCTTCACAAATAGAATTTTATGTTAAGCTGACCTACTTCAAGCATTTTATTAGGGAGTTCCTAGTCAGCGCGTGACAGCAAAATGTAGGAGAAAGACGGGTTTTCTTCAAATTTCCTTTCCTTCATTAACTTAGAATATAGGGCATTTGTTCATAACTGGCCCCAGAGGAGATTCATGTATTTTATGTGCTAGAATTTTTTTTTTTTTGATGGATAAAGGAAGTTACATAAGAAGCACCTGAGGCAACCAAGGGCTAATGAACCTGCTTAGGTATGTTTAAAAATCTAAGTTGCCTCTTAAAAAAAATGTTTAAAGGTGTTTCAGTATGTTCTAGTTTTCCATCCTCCTTACAGAAAGCAAGGGCAGAAACACTCAATACAGTGAAGTTCATAGTAGCTGTCAAGTAGCCACTTTTTCTAGTATGATGAAGATGGTTTGAAACCAGGACTTTGGGTTCTAGGTATCTTACACTGTCTTGCCCTCTTGATATTGGGATTCCTACAACTCATCCCTGTTATACTTATGAAATAGTAGAGAATAATTAGCACTCATTGCCTAATGGATAACTGAAGAGCCAAATGAAAAGTCTAAGTTAAAAGCATAAAAATGGCTAGCTGTGTTAACTAGGAGACCAAAAATTGCTCAACTAGCTGGATGTTCCTAGAATGGAATGGCTGGCCTGCCATGTCTGAGCCTCCTCCCATGCCACACATTCTTGCTGGCCTTTTCTCCTCTGAATCACCACCTTCTTCATAAAAACAGATTAGGCTCATTGATTGGAAAAAAAATAGTAATAAATTATACTGCTCCATCCTATTTAAAAAAGTATCTATCATGACTTCTGACAATTTGAAATAGTCATAGGAATGTTTGGGTCTTATAAGCATGGGGACTTCCCTGCTGGCGCAGTGGTTAAGAATCCGCCTGTCAATGAAGGGGACACGGGGTCGAGCCCTGGTCCGGGAAGATCTCCCATGCCGCGGAGCAACTAAGCCCGTGCGCCACAACTACTGAGCCTGCGCTCTAGAGCCCGCGAGCCACAGCTACTGAGCCTGCGAATCACAACTACTGAAGCCCGCATGCCTAGAGCCCGTGCTCTGCAACAAAAAGCCACTGCAACGAGAAGCCCGCGCACCGCAACGAGGAGTAGCCCCCGCTCGCCGCAACTACAGAAAGCCCACGCGCAGCAACGAAGACCCAACGCAGCCAAAAATAAATAAATTAAATAATTAATTTTAAAAAAATATAAGCATGAACATAATTATTCATTATTGTTGCTTTCTAATGATCAAGGTGGTAAGTAAGCATTAGTGGAGATTCTGCTTCATATATGAAATTTTGAAACGATTGATTCAGCTCTTTATCTCACCTTGTATAATACAAATATTTGGATTTCTGAGGTCAGTCGTAAATGCTTTCATCGTATAAGTAGCTAAGGACCATACTAATGTATATTATACTAACATATATAATTACATGGATATATTAATTATATTAGTATAATTTATTAATATATTTATATAGGTATATTGATTTTATTAGTATATTGCTATATTATATAACTAACAACATATAACTATATGATTGGTATAGTCACTGCAACTACTGATGAATAATACTAATGAAGAAAAGGAATTTTGATATAAAATGAAATCTGCACTGCTTGCCTGGTAGAGGCTGTATAACTAACCAGGTGTGAATCTTTCTTAAACTTTTCATTTCCGTCTGTAACACAGAGGGGGATAAATTAACTTTCAAACCTTGACAATAAAATGTAGTTCTAGGTATTCCGACTCCATCATCATCTTTCGAACTCACTCTGGTTTTTTCTTGAGCAGGCTGCTGAAAAGCAACAGCAGAAATAAACACCTGAAAGAAAAGTCCAGCTGTGCATTTTCACAGGTTTCAACCACACATAGACAACCCCCATCTCACAACTAATGCAAAATCAGGAAGAAGGAGCCAATCAGACCAGCCTCATAAATGGAGAGCAGAACTAAACAAACCTTTTACTTGTTAAAAAGCAAACAAACAAGCAAGCAAGAAAATAAGACACTTTCCATGCTAAATGAGTTTAATATTTGGGTTTGGGAAACTTTTATTTCTCTCTTTTTAGAGTATATTATAATTATTTGTCATGAAAATAAGTCTAACATAAAAATAAATTATTTGCAAATTATATTTTAAAGTTCCAGTAGTTAATGAATGGAATTAAAAATTTGATATATATAATATTTATTTTTAATCAGATTCTGTTTCAAACAGAAATTGGTTGCATATACACAAAATATACAAATTCAGCCTACTGTTTATGCAGAACTGACTTATCCGTCTTTACCACTGGTGTACATATTTATATGTAGTAGTATCGTATCTACATATTACATACTACTTTATAATACTGTACACAAACACAAACATATGCTCACACAAACATACCAGACACTCTTGGAGACCTTATTCCATATTTATCGATTGAATTAACTACTCTACTTTCTACTATTTTAATGCTTTAACTCCAGGAAATCTAAATAACAATTAAAAAGCAAATTAATAATTATGGGATTGTTGACAAAGTTTACTGTAATCAAACCCTTACAACAAAGATTTCAGTAGAAAAGGATTTACGAGAAACAGATTTAAAATTGATATATGGGGATTAGAATAATGCGATATTCCCTAATTTTTGGAACTTTCATGCTTCAAAGACAGTGGCTTGTTGGGCTGTCGTGGAGGCCCGTGCACTTTCTAGTATGTCACTTTTACAGCGTTACTTCCATTTTGTCTTCAAAAGTCAACATTTCTATTAGATGTAGATTCGCCACTATAAGAATTTGTAAGAAAGTAATACATTGAGAAGTAAATTGCCAAAAAGTAACCACTGACCACTTCGAAAGGTGTTCTTCTAGCCATCAGACAAAAATGGCTTTAAACTGACTCTCTTTTGAAATTGTTAAAAGAACAATTGGTTTAACTAAATTTTAAGCTTGCTTATTAATAAAATCTGTATCCTTGCATAACACTTAATCAAAGCTCAAATATGTTTTTGACGATGGTAATATTATTTAAGTGACACATTCAGTTTCACTGATGTTTTCACACCTCATTCCCAGGTGTTGCTCTCATTACCTCTTGGGGAGAATCAGCAATTAAACCTGGTTCATGCCATGATTCTCAAGGGCAGCTGCCCAGTAGAAGCTGTGAGCAGAAAAGAAGAGGAATGCTCTCCCATTTGAGCCTACAACAGAGGGTTTTATTTCAAATTAATTTAGTTCTTACTATATTCTGCAACCTCAATATTATTATACACAATTTATAGATGATGAAATAGTCCAGAAAGAGAAAAGCCGCCTCCAACATGCTGGAGTTTGCCCGTTACTCAGCCAACCTTTGGCATTCTGCTGTTGAACCCAATTTCACAGACCATCAACATTGGACAAGGCCATTCCGTGACCGTGACAGACAAGAGAGCTCTGTAACCGCGTCTGAACACAGACAAAGCATGGACATTGGGCAAACCACAGATGGCCAAACTTTCCCTCTCTGTGCTGGCTAATATGATTGGCTACTACTTTCTTACAAGTTACAGCTTAGTTCACCCTTGTCTTCCCTGTTTCTAGATAAGATTTATTAAGATTTCCAATCATAGAATCCCTCACCCCTGTCTTATGTCCTGCTTCTTGTCAGCAAAGCCCTACTTCTTAAGTCCTTTCCAAGTCACCTAAGACACACACCTAAGGCACATCACCTTCACATACCAAATGTCTGAGAGGCGGTGGTTTTGAGTCTCCTTAATGACTTTCCTGAAAGTCAAGTACCAAACCACAAAAATACCTGTATAAGGTTAGTACTCATTTTTGTTTCTCTCTGGAGTTAATATATCTGAACCATATATGCATTACTTTCTAAAGTGATCTTTAGAAAAAGCTTGTTTACTGCAGTATCTAAAGCTCACTAATACAGAATCAATCCCCAGAGGAATAAACATTAGACCTGTATTAAATGTCTTTGATTTTTAAATATATTTAGGTGACCTATTATAACAGGCATCAAAATAGCATTGCTTGACTTTATTTCAGAACAATATGTCTTCCCATAACAATACTTTCAAAGTAAGCATTTAAAAAAATTCATTGTAGTATGAAGGATTTCATAAGGACTGAATATAAGACAACATCACTTTTTTGAGGGCTAACTTTTGGAAAAAATAAAGCTCTCTTTGATATTTGGGCATAACAGGTACTGATAACTGCACACTTACCATAACTCTCTCCTAGATGCTTTGTGGGAAAATAATTTATCAAAGTATTAATTTGGTTAAGAAAAAAACTATTAAGTTAATTTGTTCAACTTTTTTTTTTTTTGGTACGCGGGCCTCTCACTGTCGTGGGCTCTCCCGTTGCGGAGCACAGGCTCCGGACGTGCAGTCTCAGCGGCCGTGGTTCACGGGCCCAGATGCTCCGCGGCATGTGGGATCTTCCCGGATCGGGGCACGAACCCGTGTCCCCTGCATTGGCAGGCGGACTCTCAACCACTGCGCCACCAGGGAAGCCCCAAATTTTCTTATTTTGAAACCATTAAAGCCTACAGAAAAGTTGCCTGCATGATATTTTTTGTGTTGTCCTTATGCCACAAATCGTTCTTCTCTTCTGTTCCAAGCCCTTCGTGAGACTTCTGTCTTGCAGGACGTTTGCATCATAGGAAGAGGCGCAGTAGTTGTTTAAGACTAAAGCATCCTAGCCTTTCTTTTCTTTTTCCCTGAAGTCTGAGCTAATTAAGGGTCTATCGCTATTGTAACAGAGGTGAGAAGGGCCTTGAAGGATGATGGTAGAAGTAATAATAGAAAGCAAAACTATTGTCTCAAGCCTGGTAAATGATGGAGGTGCCTGAGCAGAGGAGACCCCACGTTCTCCTCTTCATAGTGGTCCCCTGTCCCCCTGGAGGTGGCGGGTCATTTGGGGGAATGGCTGAAGGTCCATCAAGGAATGCTCAACCGGGAAGAGAATTGGGACCAAGGCAGTGGAACCACCCTGGACATCAGACTTTATGGGACGCACTTCAATGGACAATGGGTGTTTTGGTGGCTACTGGGCCACTGGTGACTATTCGCTCAGCATAAGAAATGTGAGACCTCTGAGTGACCCCAGGTTTAGGGGGACCACTGGGCCAGTTATAAAGTTGAAGATGAGACTTATGTCTCTGATTTGATTTAAATGAACGTAAGGTAACTTTTCTTGCACACACGAATTGTTTGAGAAAGATTTACAACTTCCGTGTAGCAGTGTGATAAAAAGGCAGAACACATTGTTTTTATTTACTAAATCCTATCTTTGTTTTCTCAGAGAGTTTAGGTAATTTGCTCAAGGTCACACAGCAAACAAATGGTTGAACCTATATTCAAACCTTGGTCTGTCTATCTGATCTAAAGCCCAGAATCTCTGCACTTAGCAGTTCACTCCAGTTTGTTTAAATCATTGGATAGACAACAGGATATAAAGATAAAGAAGTAGGCAGGCTAAGGAATTAGAGTTTGTTGGGAGGCAGTGGACAGTGTGGTCAGATCTGACCTTTGTTTATGTAACAGGTATTTATTATGTTTCCTACGATAAATAATAATAGACCCTGTCATCATAAGAGGTCCAGGAGGATTAAGCAAGTTATGTGATCTGCCAGCTATGTGTCCATAAGTTACTTAACTTCTCTGAGCAACAGTTTACCCATTTACAGAATATGAGAAATAAATGTACCCCCTCTAAATGGAAACTTTGAAGATCAGATGCACTGCTTTTGTAAAAGTGCCTGTAATCATAAAAACGACTCCAAAATGAGAAAGTATGATTCCTACAAACAACTGAGTGGTAACTGGTGCTGGAACCTTTGTGTTGACAGTAAGAATGGAAAGGTTAGGGGTGGGAAATGGTTTGGGAGAAAGAGAGAAAAGTAAAAGATTACCAGACATTTTTTCTTTGAAAATTCAGACTTACAGTATATTCAGCATTAAACATCATTATACGGAGCGCTTACCACATGCCTGACACCACCCAAAGCCCTTGCCGTCAATCAACCCATTTCATCCTTATAACAACCTCGAATGGTCGGCATCGCCATCATCATACAGAACAGGAAATAAGTAACAGACTTTTGAGTAAATCAGAGAGACTTGCCCCAAAGCAAACAGCTTCAACAACAAATGCTGGGGGTTTGAAAACAACTCTGCCCAGCCATGAAGCCCTACTTCTGATCCGTTACTGCTACTACAAACAATAACCAGGTACTGTTCCACGGCTGCGCTGTGACACCACCGTTCACACGGTGAACCTGAGATACTCATCCCACGTTCCCCTCATCACCTTCCCCGCCACCAGAACTGTGTGCTTCCAGCATCTCAGGAGCTGGGATAGCTCCTCTGGCAGGCTTATTTCTGGGGTCGGACTGGAGTGGAAATGACCCTATTTTACTCACTGTATGAGGACAGAGTTGAGGAAGAAGGAATAATTTCAGGCCTCGGAGGATGGGAGAATAGGTAGCTCCACTGACTTAGCAGGAAACTTTTTCTCAGGCACTGAGTAGGTCGTGAAAGGAACTGAAAAGCCCTCACAAAGAGGAGACTGAATTGACTCTTCAGGGCTAAGCAGAACGTGAGGAAAGAGTGACACCTTTCCAGGACGGCTTCACTCAGTGGTTCTGAAAACAAAATGAAAACGTTCTTTCTGCCAGTTGGAGCTATTGAGCATGACCTGCAGGGCTGTAAGGAGAGAAAGGCTGACGTTTGATCCACAAGCAATAAAGAGTCTCCATCTGGCTTTCTAAAATGACAGGAGACAAAGATGACAAAGAGCAGATCCTGGGTCTGAGGACTCAGGAGTGGAGAGAGGAAGCGCAGACTCCAGAATGAAGGTAATACGCGCTAACCCATCAATGTGGCCGGAAGCAGAGGGTGAAAGAAAGGAGCAAACGGCGCTTGCTCGCTGTTTCAAGCCTATTAGAAAGTAACCGCCATCACCATTCAGTACAGAGAGACTGTCCTTGAGCAGCAGCACTTGCCATGATATAAGCAAAAAGATTTAATTTGACAACTCAGTTTAATCTAGTTTTTCTCAGCTTTATTAACGTATGTTGCTTTCTCAACTTATTGTCAGCCTTCAGATGCGAAAATAATAAAGCAATCGCAGCAGTCTTGTAGTGGTTGGCAATTACATTTAGGAGAAGAAAACCTTTTCTATAGTGACGGATACTCGTTTACAGTCTCCGTTACAAACAGACAGATTGAGTTTAGCACATACGAAAAACGAGCACACCCCTATTCCCACTTTTTAATTGCGCACCGCAGGGAACTTTTCTGAAGCACCATCCACTGTGATTTCCGACCAGCTAATGAGGATTTTAGTAAATACTGGGATATTCACTGATATTTTCCGGAGTAAACATTTACGCCTGTGTTTTGTCAATATGCAAAAATGGACCTGGGTTCTTTAATAAACACCAGATTTCAAAGTTTCTAAATTTCACTATTTTGGATAATCTTAGATTAGGTAAATAGAAGTGTTACCGTGCTGACATTCTTGGGTAAAGATGCAGGATGGTGCCTAGCTGTACACTCTTTCCATTGTATGAATCAGATACTCCTCACTATTTCTCTATTCCTTCCATACTATTTGTTATCTTAGTTTAAAGTAAAGTTTGTGTGGTGTGTGTGTCTATGTGTGTGGTGTGTGTGTGTATGTGTGTGGTCTCTGTGTGTGTCTACGTGTGTGTGTATATACATGTGTGGTGTGTGTGTCTACATGTGTGTGCCTATGTGTGTAGTGTGTGTGGTGTGTGTCTACGTTTGGCTGTCTACGTGTGTGATGTGTGTCTATGTGTGTAGTGTGTGGTGTGTGTGTACGTGTGTGGTGTGTATATGTGTGTATACGTGTGTGGTGTGTGTATACATGTGTGTGATGTGTGTATATGTGTGTGTATGTGTATGTGTGTGTGGGTATATACGTGTGTGTGTGGTGTGTGTGTATACTTGTGCGGTGTGTGTGTGGTGTGTGTGTGGTGTGTGTGTATGTGTGTGTGGTGTGTGTGCACATGTGTATCTTGGCTCTTACTCCTACTGGTCTTTGATGATGTTTAGAAAAAGATTCTGTCCTATTTATTTATTTGAAAAGATCTTTTTTTCTTATAAAATAGGGAATATATAATTGAAAAACCAAAGGAAAAGAAAAGGAGCAAACTATTGGCAATATTGGCTACACTACCCAGGCTTAACTTCTTCCCACATATTAATGGGGATTTTTTTTAAGTAGAAAAAAAGGAAATTGAAACTTAACATAAGCTCAAAAAAAGTAGTTTGGAGTAAGGCAGAGCATAATGCTGACAGGAGCAACTCACAAACCCTGCACACAGAATGCAGAACGAGAGACGAACAGAAGCTGAAAAGATTTGATGCTCTGAAATACAGGTCTTAATGTTAGGAAGAATTGAGAAAGAATTTTGTCAAATATGAGAAAAACAGTTGCTTTATTTTCTCTCTTCTGTACAAATATGTTATTTTTGTTTATTTTCAGATTAAAGAATTAAATGCTGGCATTGAAAGAAGAGGAAAGAAGAGGAACAGAACAGATAAGATCAAATATTCCCCCGAATAATTAAATATAAAGTAGGTCATTTTTATGGTGCTGCACGTGGCTTTGGTTTCATTTAGTTGTTTACATATTCTGTACGAAGCACACACACATGTTGGAATTTGGGAATATCTAGGAACTGAAGGAGTGAGAGCAGTTTTGGGGAAATTAGTGAAATGAAATTTGAGGTGTTCATATATGTACGTGGCAAGAAAGGAGCTCTTGAAACGACTGGGAAATGGCATAAGCATTGCAGCTCTACAGTCTGACAATCACAGGGAATGACCACAGCCCCGTGAAGGCCCAAGTGAAGTGGATGGGGAATTAAAAATAGGCACCATCTGTTTCAGCGATTCACAGGTATTACTTTGGTGCGACAATACTATAAAAATTGAATAGTAATTCTGTTTTCCCAATTAGAGAAAACGTTAGGCTATGCACGTAATTTTCTTAATTTTACATTTTTCTCTCCTACATAAATGTATATTTTTTCAGTCTAGCACTCTTCTATTCATTGGACAAATATTTATTGGCCACACTCTGTGTCAGTCACTTTTCTAGACACTTAGGATACTCTGAGTTACCCATTCTCCTGGAGCTTACATTCTAGTAGGGAAAAGCAGAAGAAAATGTAAACATGGCACGTAAGTAACTATATAGTATACTAGAGGTGATAACTGCTCCCGGAGAAAAAATTAAAAGTAGCCGGTGAGGACCTGGTGAGTCTTGAGGCTGGGATGGCTGAGGGCAGGTCTCTCTAAGCGGATCAGAGACGTGATTGGCTCCTGCTATCACTTTATGCTAAATGTGAATGAAAGCAGATAGCTGAGTTACCCTGAAATCGTACATTTACCTCTTTTGGGTGTTCTTCAACAAGCACGATGAGCTCTGGATGGAGCATCCCAAACGAAATTGAGAACACTTCAACATCACGGTGATTTATTTGGGAAAGTGGATTTGAAGTGGAACCATACAAGACAACAAGGCCAGAGCGATTCATGGGAGAAATGAAGGTAAGACTGGAATATGCCAAGTGACAAGTCAGGCCACAGTGACCCTCACGGGAAAGTAAAATAACAAAGCAAACACTCAGGTGGGCCAGCACTCAGATGCCGGCAGAGACTGTAATGTGCAGAATTTACAATGCGCCTTCCAGAGAACTTTGGTTAATATCTGGTAAAGGGGATTAGGTAATAGTTTGTGATCCGTGTTTATAACCAACCACAAGTTACAGATAATATACAATTATTGTTCACACTTGTCTCCAATTAGAATTTTAGATTTGAGGTACTCAAAAAGAGATGAAAACTTCTTTGGGCACTCAATTCCAATTTCTTGGAAGCTAAGGATGAAGCTGTGTTATGAGACAGATGAAGAAGATTCTTACGTGACAGCAAATCAGAAGATGTGGGGAAGAAAAGAGAGCATGTCAAAGAACGTTCATTAAAGTGTGTAACAACTGAAGCTGCGGTACATGTAAGTTATGACTCACAAAGGACCTTGTGTTATAAGAATGGTGTCCCCCCAGGGTGTTGGCTCCCCAGGGATCCTTTTAGAAGGATCACACCATCCAGTGTATGGTTTGCCAAGGGGTGGCCATTCCTCCAGTAATAAGAAGGCAATCCAAGTTGTTAAATAATTGCTGCTTTTTGCTGGGACAGAAAAAGGGTCCCATTTTAATTCCTTCCTAGCCACAGAAACCAGAGTCTCAAAATAGAAATATTTAACAGCAAAATATTAAATAAAACTAGATCCTCATGACCTAACAAAAGGAACGATACTTCCCAGCCAAAGTAATGTTTTTCTTCCACTGCAGCTGTATCATACTGTTACCAAGAGACATAGGTAGAGAGAGAAGAAGCTTACGGAACAATATCCAGGTATTATTCAGTTAAAATTAACTATCGTTCATTCTAGAAATAGTAACTATATCTAACTCTAGTTAGACAATGTTCATTTCATAAAGTGGAGTACTCTGGTTAAAGTTGCCAATAATTTGCATAACTTACATACAAAAATTATATATAAATCATACGTAAAAATTAGAATTCAAGAAGTAAAAGAGGCTTTATTTTTCAATGACTGGGAAAGTTATTCAGTATCTTACAGTAATTATGGTCAGCATCATGAATATCAATTGTAGGTTACACAGGAGGAAATGATGGGAAATTAAGCCATACCATTGAAATTGCATTTTAGGGGTCAAATTAATATAACTGCTCTCATACATGTATGAGGGGACATGTACATGAAAACAAAAACATGTTTTTGTTTTGAAAACAATTAGTTGGTAAGCTGTCAGTTTCATTGTTTTTCACTTAGATGAGGGCTTCCTATTCAAAACTCATGACTAGAAGAGTATAAATGAGTTTCAGGACTCCCCACGTAATTTACACTTCTTCATTCAATAGATTTTCACACTGGATGTCCAGAAATAAAATGTGAAAGGAGAAAGATTATTACAATAGGAGGGACAGATCTGAAACAGACCTGGAGAAAATGAGCTCAGAGATTCTTAAACGTCTTTTGACCTAAATCTGAAAGCAGGGAAACGTTTCATAATGTAGTCATCTGAGTAACCACAGTGGCTAACATTTATTAAAGAGTTACATGGTGCTCGGCACCCAGATAAGCATTTTACATTCAGTTCCCCATGAATGAACTTTATTCACTTAGTCATCAATTAATTTATCAAACCTTTACTATGTGCAAGGCTCTGTACACAGTGATTCTCAACAGGGCTGCATTTGTCATTTGGTGGAACAAACCTTCACTGTGTGTGACTGCCCTGTGCATTGCAAAGTGATTGGCATCACTACCCACAAGTACTGGTGGGGTTCCCCTGTCCTGCTGACAAACAAAGAAGCCTCTTCTTACCTTTCTAAACTCATGGGAGAGGCAGTACCAACCCTGCCCGATGGAGCTGGAAGGACGCAATCTCTGCCATCTGGGAGCTGGGGCTGGTACCATCTTGCCCATGAATTTAAAGATACATGGGGAGCTGAATTAATTGCAGCAGGCAAGTACGCCATCAACATCCTCATAGCCAACACTTATATGTTGTCTGAGGCAAAATGCAAGAACCTTAGGTATAGTACCTTTTTACAAACCTCCAGGAGAGACCCTACTATTTATCTCCATTTATAGGTGAGGAAACTGAGGCACAAAAACTTAAATAACTGCCAAGAATTCCACGACTAGAAAGTAGTCAAGCTGGGGTTCAAACAGGCGGTCAGGCTGCAGAGTCAACTTGTAACACCCAGGGAGCAGATGTTCTAAAAATCCCTCCCAGGACAGTATTTTCAAACATGCTATATTTACAAAATGCTTAAAATAAAAAAAAAAAAAAAAAAACCTTAAAACTAAATGCATGGCTGAGCCGGGGCATACATTTGAAATGAGGCCCTAAATCCATATAGATACAAAAGCTCTGAAACTAAAACTTTAGTTTCTATCAGGCCACAACCTAAGTATTGGGATTCAAACCTGCCAAACTAAGTAGTGTGGAAGTTGACATCTGGAGATACCCCAAAAGCCATGAACTAATGACCTGCAAATAAACCTGCCCAGCAGAGGGTGAGATAGGGTATCTCTGACTGCCTTTTCCTCCAGATATCTCAGTGAGTGAGTAAAGCCTTTGCTATATATCAGATCTTTGCTCAAAAAACATCACTTTCTCGGTGAGTTCTACCCTGAAAACCCAATTTAAATTGACTTGCTGCCCTCCTGGATTTACATTAGCCTGATATATTTTATAGCACTTATTGTATTTTCACATATTTAATTCATAAATAAATAATAAATTATTTTAAAAATCATTATTAGGCACTAATTAATTAATTAAGCTTCACAAGGACAGGGATTTTGTCTGCTTTGTTCACAGATGGATACCTGGAACCTAAAACCAGCAGCCTAATGTTTCAGTTTTGACCTAAGTGCAGAGGCAAGAAGGAAGGAAGTCTTCTGTGAGTGTATTATTGTTCACCCCAAACTTGCTTTCATCAGCCGGTTGGCAGACTACTATCTCAGTGGCTCCAAAGTTTAAATTTACAGTAACCAATGGTGCAAACGGAGAATCATACCCAGGAATACAACAAAGAATTTTACAAAATACATAGGCATAGATTGCTTCTAATTCTGCACCTTCCTGAAATTGATCTGTCCCAAAACTTGCTAGAAATATAGACTGGTTCTCCTTTCCACCTCTCTTTTCACAATCTCCCTCTTTCCAATTCCTACTTCCAGAAAAAAGGGTATATCCCTCACATCCCCTGAACCTTACTATGTCCCTTTCTCAAGGGATACAATCTTCCAGGCTACAAAAGAAAGAGACAATTGGAAATACTGGTACAGGTGAGAAGAAAGCAAATCCTCTACTGATTGCGTCAGAAATCCTCCTGCAATTCAAGGAGAAAATAATAGATGTATCTGTTGACAAAATGAAAACCTAACTTCCAGTGGCAGGATCTTATTTCCCTTCTTAATCTTATTGGATCTCTTTCTTGAACTCCATACCCTCCCCTACACACTGAAAAAAATAATAATCATTTTCCCTCTCACTCCATGAACTCCAGACCTTTCTTACAGACGCTTCATCCTACACTGCCTCTTTAAGTCAGGGATTTCTTCATTCTAGCCCAGTTCTCTTATCTCTCTATGTCCAACCTTTAAAAAAGTCACCCATTCCTAAGGCTTCTGTGATAAATATTTGTCTTTTATCTTTTACAGTATTTATTTGTTTACAGCATTTATTTGGGGTCCCCCTCTACAGAGCACTTTAGTTTTTGACAAACTTTCTCTTTCAGTTCGTATCTTCCTGTTAAGAGAATCCTAATGTTCACCAAATTCTTTCAAAAGAAGTTCTAGGAAGATGACAAGTTGGAGAAATTTAGGAATATGAAGCCATAAGACCAGCAGGTCAAAAACTGAATGCATCTTCTGTTTCCCCATCTCAAGCTATGGCTTGGTAACACTGATCAGAGAAGAGTGGATCACTTGAATGGAGGCTGGAAGAGAGCTTGATATCAGAAAGACAAAAAGGAAAATCAATGAGGTTATTCTCAAAATTACCCAGGGAAAAGTACAGAGTAGGAATGATGAGGAAAGGATAGAATTCAGAGCTGCGGTCCTCAACGTCTGTTATTGCCCCAGATCATTCACCGATGGCAAAATGCTGCTGTCAGTTACGGACTTCAATGCACAGAATGATTCCCAAGGTGGCACCTTCTCAATGATTCTCAAGGTGAGAATTTCATGGATATTTCAGAACCTCAGTTAAAAATCGCTGCCCTAAGCCATTCCACAATGGAGACTTTTATATACAGATCCATCCCAGCCCCTCTTGAGAATCACCGTGGCAGAGTTCCAGGCAGCAAGGCTGGGCAGCAGCGTGAAAGCCGCAGGGGGACAGGGTGCAATCTCCTGGCCCCTGGTCTCAGTTCTCAAGTCTGGGTGTCGGGGGGATTGGTGGTTCCTATATGTGGTATTAAGGCAAAATGAGAATGATGGGTATGTTTAAGATGAAAGTAATAATTACCTTTTGTTTAAATTTTGTCCCCTAAATGAGGAGAGATTCTTTTCTGATTCTAAAAATAATACCTGATGAAGTCAAGGAAAATCAATATTAAAAAGAAGCACTTATATGCTATGTTATGACCTCACATTTTCATTTAATAATATAATTTGGGTGTATTTCATATCTATAAATGTAAACATGCAAAGGATATACGGAAGTGTATAATATGGAATTACCTTTAATTTATTTAGACAATTCCCTAATGATGAATATTGAAGTTTTTTCACTTTTTTTTGGCTATAAAATGATGATGTCTTACTTATCATCTCTGTACACATGTTTTTTTATTCCAGAAAATGGTATTGCCAGGTCAAAGGGCATGCCATAGAAACTTTGGGTACCTCTTGACAACCTGTACTTCAAAATGTCTTCCAGTATAAATTTCCACCAAAAATGCAAGAGAATTTCCATTCTGACTCTCAGCAGTAATGGGATTTTTCAAATACAGAGAGTTTAAGATGTTGTTGAAAAAGTCCAGTAGAGAAGACCCAACTGATTAAAGTAAAGAGGCCAGAGCAGAAAGGGTTGGTTTGGAAGCTATCTCCATGGTTAGAAGAAGCCATGACAATTAATGTCATTTTTCAAGGAAAAAAGTGTATGAGGGAAGAGAATTGACAGATCCAGTTTCTATCTTAGCAAAATGTCAACATCTGGAGGGTGGGAGAAAGGAGGAGATCCATAGAAAAAGTTAGAACGAAATGATCAGTAAACTAGGAGGAAAATAAGATGAAAGAAGTGTAATGGAAGGCAAGGTTAGAGGAGTTTTTTTTTTTCTTTTTAGAATACCACATAATAATAACTAGCACTTGAATCATTCTGTATCCCAAAGCCTCAAAGCACTTTGCAGCCTAATCATTTGAATTGTAGAATACCCTTGGTAGGGAGAGAGTAATTCAATAGGAAAACTTGGATAAAAAGAAGTAAGATAGAGGGCTTAAAAGTTTACTCAACCGTGGCAATTCCACGAACTCAAAACCTCGGGTTAAGGAAGGAAATGTTGACTCGCCTCTAAATTACTGTATATATAATATTTACCATTCTCAGTTTCAGATGATTTCCAGAGCCATAGTTCAGCAGCTGCAGTTTAAAAGCTGTGAATTTAAACATCTCAGTGTAACAGCTGAGGAACTTGTTCTCAGAAAACAAAAATCTCAGGAGACACAGAGCTTTCAGGCTTCCCAAGTTCACCCCACCGTTTCTGACTTTGTTTTCCACCTGGGGCTCTGGAGAGATTCACCTACAGTTGAGTCAGCGAATCCTGCACATTTCAAGGGACTATGTTAACCCCCTCTATAAAAGAGTTTATATTTAAATTAACATAGAGTTAAGCTGATTTTTTACATGTGCAGATCCATGAATTTTGACACGTGATCATGTAACCACCACCACAATCAGAATACAGAACAGTCCCATCACCCCTCAAAACCTCCTTCATACTACTCCTTTCAAGTCATACCACCCCTCACTCCTGCCCCTGGCAAGCACTCATCTGTTCTCCATCGCTATAGCTTTGTCTTTTCCAGAATGTAATATAAAAGGAATCGTACAGCACGTAATCGTCAAGATTGATTTTTTCCATTTATCATAATGCCTGTGAAATTCATCTGTGTTGTTGCATGTATCAGGGTTTTGTTGCTTTTAACTGCTGATTGTATTCCATGGTACAGAAGTACTACAGTTGGTTTATTAATCCACCACTGAGAGACGCTTGAGTTGATTCCAGTTTGGGGCCATTATGAATAGAGTCTCTACAAACATTTACGTACAAACTTGTGTGAACATACGTTTATATTTTTGCCTGGATAAACACCTAGCATTCTTTCAAAAGAAAGCAGTAGGTTTTCCAGGTCATATAATAAGCATATAGTTAATTTTATAAGAAACTGACAAACTTTTCCAGAGTGTCTCTACTGTTCCATACTTCTTCACACTGTTTTGTTTCAGCAATGTACAGTTGCTCTGCATAATCACTAGCACGAAATATTGTCTGTTTATATACAAATATATTTAATGTTAGTTATTCTAATGGGATGGGGTATCTTACAGTGGTTTAACTTGCATTTCTGTACGGGCTAATTATGTGGAACATCTTGTTGTGTGCTTATGTACTATCCATATATCCTCTTTGGTAAAGTGTCCATACATGTTTTCTTCCCGTTTTTAATTGGGTTGTTTGCTTTTTTCTATTGGTTTTGAGTGTTCTTTGCACACTCTCCATACAAGTCCTTTGTCAGATATTTGCAAAGCAAATTATCACCTTTTCACCCAGTCAGCTTGTTTTTTCATTCAAACTGTCATTCACAGAGCAAAAGTTGTTTCTTTTTTTTTATTCTGCCATTTGTCATTTCGTTTCCTCCTAGAACTACTTATTCTTTACCTCCATTTTTTTCTTGAGCATCATGTGTTCAGATAAACCAGAGTGCTATTAAGCTAACCTGACCTTTCAACTATATACTTAAAACAGGGAAGCCCATCTCTTTTGTGAAGGTTTCACGTACTGAAAGCTTTTCCTGGCAGCAAATGGCGCTCTGCTTTCTGATGCCTTTATCTCTTAACTCTGTTTCCATTGATTGTTTTATGTTATCTGTGCATCCCCCAGCAGGGAAACAGAGAGTCCTTGTACAGGGTGGTTATTTGTGTGAATAATTTAATATTTATTATTCATCTCCTGCATTATTTTCCAAGGCAATAGTAAGCCTGACAATTTTTGAGGACTGAGTTGCTTTCTAACTACAAATAAGGTTACTGTAGTAGGATAAACAGTGGAAAATTATTGTTTAGCAAGGGGATCCTAGAAAAGTGATAGGAATTGTTGTGTTATCAATAAAATTGATATGATTTGAAGGTCAAAACAAAAGAGGTTAATCTGAAATTTCAGACCTTGGGTTAAAGCCGTGAAGAGATGCAGCTCATGCCTCTGTGTGTAGAGAGCATTAAACGTTAGACATTCAAAATCAATGGAAATCTATCTGACTTGAAAGATCTTCTACAATTAAGAAACAACATCTGATGCTTAGAAAAAAACGAGTCAAGAAAACAGTTTCAAGCATGAGACAGCTTGGAAAGTGTATGTCTATTAAGTGACAAGATGAAATTAAACTGAAAACGAGTATAGTCTAACAGAGTTATGACCCAATTGATATGCTGGAGAGCCACCAAGGCTCTTGAATAGCATCACTAAAAAATTAGACAGGCATGATTCCTATAAGCCACAATACTTGCAGTGGGTCTCTTGGAACTTTCTAATTAACCCCAGTGAAATTTCAAACATGATTTTTCTATTGCCTTAAGTGTTACGAAAAAAAACTGTCAGAAAGAACTATGATCTTTACTTGGGGAATTGCATCTACTGACTCACTGTCATTGGGGGACCACTTTGATGTGTAGAAGGATGAACGGATTTGTGTTGATACACCTCCGTGCTCTACTTGGCTCCTTTGTGATAAATTGTTAACATGTGCAAAAGGTTCAGAGGACATCTGTGGGAACATAAACAGAGGAACTCTGATGGTCCAGGAAAAAAAAAATGTTCTGAGAGCTGGCATAGACACATTCCATTTTTGAAGTATACATTTTCAAACACTCAGTATTACTTTTAATCACACACATGCACGGGCACATGTGCACACACACACACACACACACACACACACAATATTACAGCTGATAATTAACTACTGAATTTTTGCCTCAATTTGAAAAAGTCTGGGTAGGATTTGAAAAAAAGGATTTGAAAAAAATTGAAAAAAAAAGGATTTGAAAAAAATCCTGCCTGGACTGTTCTTCTGTAAAAAATAAGATTTTTTATATTTCAAATGTGTTTAGTTTACTACAGAGGAACACAAATAGAACTGATACTTTAAAATGAATGAGGTCATTACTAATATAATTGAGAGAACATCCACTAATTAAAAAAACGCAAGTGTGCATAAGCATAAGTACTCTTAAATTACCAGCAAATTATGTGATGCAAGATAGCTCAAAAATATTCTCTGTAATTAATCTAGACAATAATACAATAATTTGCATGTTGATAACAGCAATTAAAAAAATCAACATGTTTTACTGATTAGAAAAGAACAGTTTTTTACAAGGGGCCGATTTGCTCATCTGCATAATAAATAGAAACTTTATGTTTATGTCATACTAAAGATAAGTTAAAACCATACACTCTGGTTAAGAAAATTTATACAAGTCTATTAAGCGGTGTGACATATCAGTTACTTACAGTCTTTAACAGTGTCATATGTTTTTTTAAACTTAAAAAAATGTCTCATTCAACAGGGATTCATTAACCAAGTCCCTGGAACTTCTGTTTCTTTGTTATCTTTTGAAGTTATTAGAATCATCTGAGCGTCCAAAGTACAAGCCTCCAGGATGAGTGCCCCGTTTCAAAGGTGTCCGCATCCTGGAGGCATCTGAGGGCAGGTCCTGTTCCCCAGGTATGTGAGCCGGAGCCGAGGATGAGCGTGGTCCAAAATGGAGAACACACTTGGCCCTGAGGAATTACCCCTCCGACAAAGACGACAGGTGACGTGCCTTCCTAACAAAAGCTGATGTCAGCAGTCACTGACTTATTCGGGAAGGTCATTTATAATACTCTTATAATGCAGATGTGATTCATGAGCACGTACGGCAAAGGACCAAGTGTCCACCACCTGTCAACTAACTGCTTTGGCTGTGTAGTTCAGAATTTGAGGGTACAACTTAATAACTGAAGAAACCAAAGCTCGGCTGAATATTTTAATGAATAAAAGTGGCACAATGCCTTGAATCACGATCTTCTGCGTACAGGTTGTGTGTAGTCCTTGCCCGTCAAATCTTTCCCACTTGAATTATTTTTCAGTTAAACTGCAGATTCTACAATCCCTTCCTACGGGGTTGCTCAGCCCCACCTTTGTCCTCTTGCAGCACCATTCACTTACATCGCACTTTATTCGCTCAACAAGGTCTCCCCACCAGTGAACAGCCCAACATGAGGGTTTTGTCTTAATCACGTTTGTTTTCTCAGTTCTTAGCACATGGTTGGCACACCCTCTGCATTTCAAGGAACGAGTGAATACTTACTAAACAGCAGAAGAATGAGAGCACAGTTCTGGTATTAACCAGCTATGTGGCTTTGAAAAGTCACTTAACCGGTCTTGGCCTTCAAATTTAAAAAAAAAAAAAAAAAGGTGACGTAGGCGGTCAGGAAGAGAACATTCCAGAACTTGAAAACAGGGAGACAGAAGGGAGCAAGGTATACTCATAAAATAGCAAATGATTCAAGTTTAGACAGCCTGCAAGCTTTATGCTTTTGACTTTTCATACAACCCCAGATTTTCACACCACAGACACTGAAACCCCTAAAGTATAGTTCATTGGTCCAATTTCAACTTTCAGCTAAAAGGTGAGCAATGCTGGCTTCCCGCTCTTCCAGGTGCCCCAGGAGGCACCAGCCAAACCTTTGCCAGCCTTGCTCGCGGTGCAGCCATCAGAAGATTCGCTTTATTCAGATGTGGAGTCAAGTGCTGAAAGCCCTGTGAGAGAGGAACAGGTGTCCCCTGAAGGAGAGTCACTGTCTCAGCAGATCCTGACGGTGACTGTGTTGAGAAATTGTCCACGGTGGGGGGCGGTTGGTGGTCTCTTGGTTTAGTTCCCTTCATCCAGTGCCCATAGGGCTCAAGGTAGTTTTCAGAAGGAACCAACGCCAACCCCTGGTTTGCCTAACCCTGTCGCCTCATCTATTAAGGAGAAGAGAACTGTCAACAGACAAGGGTAACGGGCTGGGTTCTACTGTGACCCCAAACCACGTTCCCACAGCTCACTCTCATTCAGCCACCCCAGCCCTGTGGGTCCCTCCACCTCCCAAACTCCCAGCCCAGGGCCTTGGACCACTCTTCCCGCACTTGCTACACGGCTGGCTCAGCCTCACTCTTCATAACTCAATCACCTACGCAAAGACTCCGACACCTCCATCCAGAGGCAAACCCTCCGCACCACAAGCCACTCTCCCTTTGTCCACTGCATAGCATGTACCCCAGTCGGCAATAATGTCTGTATCTGTTTTCCTATTTCCTGCCTGTAACCCCCACTAGCATGTAAACCGTGAAGAACCTGGTGCATACCAAGTGCTCAGTTAAAAAAAAAAAAATAATGAAAGAAATACATCCACATAGAAAGAAGCCAAGTCCAATAAATTCCTCTTATTTAGACTTGTAAATTGAAAGAAATGGCTTAAGGTTAAATGTATCGGTGTGATTATTTTAATATGCCCATAGCATGTGCATGAAAGCATTAAAACACTCATTCCACACAAAAATGCCAGGGCGTAAACACTGCCTGTTGGGGCAACCAAGCAGCTCTGACAGGACAAACAGGAAGCAAAACAATATTGCAAATCACCAAAGCTATGGGGAAAACATAATATCAGTTAGATTATAATTATGTAAACTGGAATCCATCCTGAACATGGAGGCTAATCATCTATGAAGAGCAGCTGACACTATACAAAGAAAACAAGCATTTCTAAGTAATATAGGGACTCTGATCTGGTTTCTCCATTCTGGCAGTAAAATTTCAGCAATACCGTGGAAAACGGCATAAATGACAGAAATGTATCTGACCATGTGCAAATAATACTCCCTATTTTTATTACAAATTTTAGTGAAGAAATTTTAGGTGTGTTAAAAACTTTTAAAGAGCTAGAACTCCATCCTCTGCACTCTAAATACCCCTTTCCTGAATATTCTCATACACAAATATTTGTCTGCAACTGAACTGTTATCTTAAGGTACATTCCTATAAGAGGAATTACTGAATCGAAGAGTATGCATTTATATATATAAAACTGTGGCCCTCTAGAAAGACAAAGCTCTTGACCACTGACCTTCATCATCGATTTTCCCCATTTATTCCAATTCAATATTTAAACAATTGTACTTTTGGCTAAATTCACACTGAACAGTTCTTTTTTATGATTTGTCTGTTCATACGTGTTCATATGTGTTTTCCATTATTCTACCAGCAGGCTCATCTTGTTCTGAATTTGATGGACACACTGTTGCAAATGATCTTTCCAGATTTTCACTTGCCTTTTAATTTCATGGTGCTTTTGGACATATGCCAAAGTTTTGTGTTTCATAAAGATTGATCGACCCATATTCTCCTTTGAACTTTTTCATTACTTTTATGCTTATGAAGTTCTGTGAAATTTTGCAATCAGATATTCAAGTATTTGTTTTCTAGGTGATTAAGGCATCATTTTTCACAACTAAATCTTTAATACAGCTAATTTCTTATACTGATCTAACTTAATTATTTCCTCTCAAATAGTTAGCTAGTTATCTAAGAAGTGTTTATTGAAAAATGCTTTATTCCCTAACTGATTAACAAGCCACTTTATCATACACTAAAACTTTTTAAGTGCTCTGGTCTGAATAAAGTTTCTTGTAATCAACTAAAAACTAAAGAGCAATAGGAGAAATTAAGCAGAATTAGAATCTGAAAAACTACAAGTTTTCAAGAACAAATTTTTAAAGTAAAACTGCATCAGATCTTTTGAAACACTGTGAATTCCCCCAATATGAGATATGTTTTATTCAAGGATAAATCTTGAGGAATTCATTAAGGATTTTCAATTATTTTTATTTCTTTTGGATGAGCTGCCATCATGGACTATTTTACTACTTACTTTTTTGGCAATAAAAATCATTGCTAATATTTTCTGTTACAATGTTTTTCCAGGAAGTGTTCATTCTAGTGGCATGTGTATCCTCATCAATAAACATGAAATTTATCTTATTAAATATTGAGAGTTCAGGTTATGTTAAGTCTTAGGCTTTTGTTGTGATCTAGTCCAAATCCACACTTCATAAACTGCTAGCAAATTAATCAAAATGCATTATGTCAAGTTTTTATATACCCATATCTTTTGACATCCGTTATCTAAAATATTTGATTATTTCTCATAGATATCATTCCAGCTTTGATTTTTCTGTCTCATATGCCTTGCTCATTTATATAAGTAGCCTTGGATATTATTGAAGTTATCAAGAATTTCAATTTAGAGAAAATATGAATCCCTGAAAAGACAGCAATTTAGAAATTAATTTAGAAATATAATCACATTTCTGTGCTAGTTTCTAAGATAAAATCGCAATTAATTGACCAAAGACAAGATGCTGATCCCTAATAGGTTCCAAAAATTATACTAACGATAGTAGCAGAACTATTAGGAAAACTCCATGACAATGATAGCTATCAACATATTTTAAATCACATGAAAACAAATTGAGTATAAATACTAAGCTGAAACAAAATACAATTTTAAAAACTGGACTGCTTCGACTAGATTCGGTTGTTGCCTGTCCTTCTGAATTAGAACTTTAATCATTTTATCCAAACATAAATATTCCCTAAAACATAGTTATAACTTTTTTTTTTGATTTATTTTTGGCTGTGCTGGGTCTTCGTTGCTGCGTGTGGGCTTTCTCTAGTTGCGGCGAGCGGGGGCTCCTCTTCATTGCGGTGCGCGGGCTTCTCATTGCAGTGGCTTCTCTTGTTGCGGAGCACCGGCTCTAGGCGCACGGGCTCAGTAGTTGTGTCTCGCGGGCTTAGTTGCTCCGCGGCATGTGGGATCTTCCCGGACCAGGGCTCGAACATGTGTCCCCTGCACTGGCTAGCAGATTCTTAACCACTGCGCCACTGGGGAAGTCCAACAATAACTTTCAAAAAGGCTTGGCTTTCCCAATCTCTTTTTCTTTCTGTATATTTTGATTGTTTGTAAGTGACTTAGAAATCTCTATAGAAGTTTATACATTTGAAATGCCTAACAGTATTTATGATGGTAACACAATTTCTTCAATGTGTTCAGATATCTTTCAATAAGAACTCGAGAGAGTATTAGAAAGACCTTCCTTTGGAAAACAAAACAAAACAAGCTCACCAAATAAAACAAACACCCGAATCCCTCCTCTGCTGCATGAGTCTCTATGGTGCCAGGAAGTGTACAACCGGAGACTATGGCTTTGGTTAAGGACTTATTAAAAATTTAGTACCTCTAAAAGGGTGTCTTCACATGTCCTTGGATGACATACGGTAAAATCCGTTCTTCGGATTGTTTGATGACATAACAAGTTGATTGTATATGACAATGGAGAGGAGAAGGAACGAAGAGATCTGTTGTTGCCAGAGAGGAACCCAGGAACAAAATACCCTGGGAGACAAAGGGTTGCAGAAGGAAATTCTTTGCACAACAGAGAAAGAGAATGCAGGTGGGCGTCAGGGGTGGAAGGTGAGTGGGAAACCTAGAGTGTTGGCGTTAAAAGTGTGTTCCATGGACCAGCAATGTCAGCAACACTTGGAAATTTGTGAGAAATACAAGTTCTTGGGTCACACCCGGTCACTGAATCAGGAACTGCAGCAGGGCCTAGACATGTGTTTTTAACAAGTCCTCCAGGTGACTCTGGCGTACACTCAACTTGAGAACCACAAATGTGTTTTTACTTCAGAATGTTTGCCTCATCTTCTGATCAGGAACAAGGAAGTGAAATATTCTTTCTAAAATACATTTTTCTCTTTATGTACATATTAACATTCTTCCCTAGAAAAACTTAACATACTACAGTTGGCCTTCCATATCCACAAGTTCCCCATCTGTGAATTCAAGCAATCCGAGGTTCCAATTCAATCCATGGATAGGGAGGGCCGACGTTACTTCACCATTTTATATAAGGGACTTGAGCATCTTCAGATTTTGGTCCAAGGGAGTCCTGAAACCAATCCCCCATGAACACTGACAGACAAGTATATTGATAATTTAGTTGGAAAGAAGGAAGGAAGAGAGGGAAGGGAGGAGAGGAAGGAAGAAAAGTTAACAATGGAATGCTAAGTTTCTTATATAAGTTCCGCTAGTATTTCCCATACTCTAATATGCCTAAAATTTCACCAGTGAATTTGTTAAAAACACAGATTTCAGGTCTCGCCCTCTAGGATCTGGTCTAAGTAACTAGAGCACAAATGCAAGACTCTATTCCAAACCAACACTAAAAGTGATCCTGACGAGACTGATGAGCCCCATTTGCAGTCGCTGACCTGAACATCAATAGGAAGATAATTATCCTGTTGACTGTGTGTCAAAGGACAGGTGAACACATCAGCACACTAAAATTCCTGCAGGTTCCTGGTATATAATCATTTACCTTAGGGCCCTTGGGCATCTGAGCCTTGCTATAGGAGCGCTTTGTACGTAATTAGATAACCCAATTTGGAAACTACCTTCAACATGTAATTTCCCTTACACCTGTGGTCATTTTATAACTGAGATGTGGCATTTGATTATTTTTTAGCTTCATTATTATAAGTTGTTTACTTAGTGACTGGGATACCTCTTTCATCATTCCACTTGAGGATCTTGACGGAACTAGGATTCACTTAACACTTGATTTCTATCCTTGCCATCTCAACAGTATCTTACAGACTCATGTTAAAGATGACATGATTGGCGTCCTACAAGGGGATGACCAGCTCAAAAGCCCCAAGGGACCAGCCAGGCAATGTGAAAGAGTGAATGAAGCAAGCCTGTGTTACTCAAGAGAATGGGCGAACTGTGGGGAAGCGGGCCCCCAGACCCAGAAGCACTGAGCATTGCATATACAACACACTAGCGGGGACAGATTTTCTAACCTTTCTAAAGTAGCTCAAAATATGAACTTATTTGTGGAATTTTCTGATGTTTTAAAAACTTTCAAACCCAATAAAAGATGTCCCAGGACTCCAACTGACTCACAGTCTATCCATTTTGAACATCTGACTGACTTTATGTTCCAATTAAGCCATTTAATAATTGCATCCCTTCTTTTTTCTGAGTATAGTCTACTTCTGTTATTTGAGAAACTTCTTTTTGTTCTCCATAAAATGATCATTGAAGAGGCAGTAATCCTTGAGCGGTTTTCCTTTGAACCCCATACGGGGAACCCCTTAAGTGCATTTTAGGAAACATTTTCATATGCAAAGCACTTAATCTGCATAACCCTGGGAGATACAAAACATTATTTTCCTCAGGGCAGAGCCCCTGGAGCTGAGTTAAATCACCTTCCAAGGACCCAAGTCAGCAAGACATCTATCTGGGGTTCTAACCACAGGATCACAGACACAGCTCCTGTATTCGCTGGCCAGAGTCAGACCTTAGCTGGAGTCCTGACTTCACCCAAGGACTTGAACAAACTGGCTCGAACTCTGTAAGCTACAGTCGACCCATCAGTAAGAAGGAGATGATATCTCCTGCACAAGACTGTTGTAAGAATTATGACAGGTCCTATTTCTGAAAGGTCTAGCACAGCACTTGGAATACTGTAAATGGTCAGCATGGGTTAGCTCTTACGATAATAATACAGAAATCACTAACTAGTACCTATTATTCTAGTCACTCATTTATTTTGCACTCAGACATGAAGTGTGTATCTCACTCAAGGCGTTTTGCTAAACCCTAGGTCTGGATGCATTGGTAAACAAAGCAGACACGGACATACTATTTGTACTTCATCACTGGAGTCTGCCTACTCGATCTTGCCCTCACTTTGCTGTACGCTTCTTAAGGGAGTCCCCTGTGCCTTATCTCTGCATTCCCTAAGCACCTAAGTACTATGTAAAGAGGGCTGACACTCAATAAATGTTTGCTCAATTCAACTTAATTTTCTTAAACCTGTTTCTTCATCTATAAAAGAGAGAAATGACATGTTTACCTAATGACATCACAGAAAGTACATTTATATGCTAGAATAGGATAAAATACACAAAAGACTTTATATAGAGGTAATGTAATAACTGTGATGACATTATTTGAAATATTTATTTATTTATAATGGTTCCTTGAAATATTCTCAGTCACATGACATCTATGCTTATAACTGTACCAGTTTTGAGTTTGTGTCTACTCCAAAGCAGCTTTTTTTTTTTTAAACATCTTTATTGGAGTATAATTGCTCTACAATGGTGTCAGTTTCTGCTGTATAACAAAGTGAATCAGTTATACATAAACATATATCCCCATATCTCCTCCCTCTTGCGTCTCCCTCCCACCCTTCCTATCCCACCCCTCTAGGTGGTCACAAAGCAGCGAACTGACCTCCCTGTGCTACGTGGCTGCTTCCCACTTAGCTATCTATTTTACATTTGGGAGTGTATATATGTCCATGCCACTCTCTCACCTCGTCTCAGCTTACCCTTCCCCCTCCCCACATCCTCAAGTCCATTCTCTACATCTGCGCCTTTATTCCTGTCCTGCCCCTAGGTTCTTCAGAACCATTTTTTTTTTTTTAGATTCCATATATATGTGTTAGCATATGGTATTTGTTTTTCTCTCTCTGACTTACTTCACTCTGTATGACAGACTCTAGGTCCATTCACCTCACTACAAATAACTCAATTTCGTTTCTTTTTATGGCTGAGTAATATTCCATTGTATATATGTGCAAATCTTCTTTATTCATTCATCTGTCGATGGCCACTTAGGTTGCTTCCGTGTCCTGGCTATTGTAAATAGCGAGGCAGCTCTTCTTAACTAGCATGATATATTGGTTTTGCTCTGCACTACTGAGATGTATAAACTTACAAAGTCTGTTTTTTTTAAGTTCCTAACGATAGCATAATTATAAGGCTTGTTCTAGTTAATGAATAGTCTCTTAAAATACCATTAAAATCCAGCAAAACACAAAGAAAGTAAAATCAGAGAGCCACCAGATTTCGCTAGCCCAATGAGAATTGAAAGCTTTCTTAGGTTATATAATAATAATCATAGGCAAATGCTAAAAGCATTATGGTTCGTAGACTATTCCCATCAGAATAATATTGCTAATAATTCTTTGTCTTCGCTGAGGGGTGCTCTTTAGGTAGACACACACGGCATTCGCCTTAAGTATTGCAGGAGATTTTACATGTACTCCTGTTCCCCACAAGAAAGCTCTAGCCCACTGAAAGGGAATAAATTCCAAACCTCAGCCTCTGCTAAAGCTAGAAATACCAAACATAAAAATTACTGTTAAATTTGACAAACCTGAAGAAACTACCGCTGAGTTTTGATTTAACCACTTCTACACAGATAACATTTGAAATTCTAATTTCCCTATGACGATCAAAAGGTAGCATCAGGTATTCTAAAGCTGTATTCTTGATTCCCTAAAAATGGACGTTTCATACCTGTGTATGCATGCTAACCAGGAGGCAGAAAACACAGATCGTTCTAGAGAAGTGAACGATTGCTTCTGTCATGCACGACTGATCGAGAGCTCTGCTGTCAACTCCCACAGTGACTGCTGGTCACTGAACTTTAAGATGCTGAGAACGTGAGGGGTAAAAATATCTGTTACACTGAGAACATTTCATACAAAGTAAAGTCATCCAAGTTCCGAACTCCTGACGGCCAAGCAGCCACGAATGCCCGGGGAACGTGCCTACTCGGTGACATACACCAAACACGCTTTGAGATAGGCTCAAACAATAAAGCTCTAAAAATATACAAGTCTCAATACGTTATCTAATTTAGATGATAGGAGATTCTGATTAAGAATCCATAAAGCCTGTGGCATTCTTTTTATAGAGACAATTCCAATAATACTCCATTAGGATTTTCCGCTGTTAAATTAACTTTACAGACTTCTAATGGATTTCTTAATTAGACTTGTTATTAACAAGAATATTAAATAAATTAAAAACAGCCCTGACAGCCACTTATAATAAACAAAAAATGAAAAGCAAGATTTATGCTCCCTCCTTACTTTTCCCCACCCAATCTAAAGCTTTTAATAATCTTACAAATGTATTGCAATTAATTATTCAACTGTCAAAGAGTAAAAAGCTAGGATCATTATGTGCCTGTTTGAAGAAGACCTTGTTACTTCAGAGACAGGCTGGCTCCTGGAGCCGCTGTTCTGGCCTTGCTCGTGAAGAGGCTGCTTCAGCTCGGATGGCCCTTTGTCCTGTAACTGTTACGGCTTCAGGATATTAATTTAGTATGTCTGCCTCTGCAGAAGTACCCTTCCTCCTCCTTCATTTTCTAGAGCAAAAGAAGTATTTAAGCAGAAGAAAGGAATAGCTTTAATTCCAAACTCAAGACATCCAATGGGGACTTCCTTAGTGGTCCAGTGGTTAAAAATCTGCCTTCCAAAGCAGGGGATGCGGGTTCCATCCCTGGTCGGGGAACTAAGATCCCACATGCCTCGGGGCAACTAGGCCTACGCGCTCTAGAGCCCGCGCACCACAGCGAAAGATCCCATGTGCTGCAACTAAGACCCAATACAGCCAAATAAATAAATAGTTTTAAAAAACAAAACAGAAAAAGACACCCAATGACCAATCTCTTGTCAGAGAGAAAGAGGGAGAGAGAGAGAGAGAGAGCGGGAGATAGAACAAGATTTATCCTCTCTGGGGACCACACCAAAGCCCTGCCTCTTCATTATATATAGCCTTAAAACTGCACTGTGCTCTATGCGTTTTTATTTCAGGGATATTTATGTGTAATTTGAAGCAATAGGTGTGAATGTTACACATACAGATTAGGTGATTTCATTAAAATGAATGGCCTGATGGTGAAGAGTTCTTTAGATGGTGTCTCCAGCCAACAGCCTTTAACAGTAGTAACATGACAGCCTCCCAGTCCAAACACGGAACAACAGATAAAGAAAGGGAAAGGTGCTAAATGTTTTCCCAGGGTGAAGAAAAGCAGCAGTCTCTGCTATACCCATTCACAGGCACTCTGTCCCTGGACGGCTGCCCTGCCTCAGTGAGACTGTAAGGTAGTGTAGCTCAAAGAGCCAAGTGTGCGCCCAGCCCGCCGCGCTCCTTCTACAGCAAGAAACCAGAAGGCGCCCTTGACAACTAAGAATAAGGACACTCCAGAAAGTGGCTATAAAATAAATGTCTATATATCAAGTGCTTTTCATCCTTGGCACATATACATGTCTGAATGAAGAAGGAACAAAGCAAATTCAAATTAATGTGAGGGCAGAGTTTGGGGATGGCCTTGTGCCACCAAACCGATGTCATTTATCAGACATTTGGGACCAGGTAGCATAAGTCAGCATGAACTCAGTTTCTCCCCGCATGAGCATGAGACGGAAGTCTTACCTGTCACCTTTATGGCTGCAATGTATGAAATTTTGCCACCGCCATGGAGATGAATTAGGAACCCTACCACATTAGCAGCTAGCATATTGTTCAAAACCCAAAGATTCTGATATTTTGGGGAAATACTTCATATTGGTTCATTAATTCTGCATAGCTAAATTGCAAATATTTACGGGAATGCAATTACAGATATTAGTGGATACACAGCTATGCCATGACTAAGATATACCACGTCCCGGCAAGGCTATTTATTCATTCTACAGACACGCACTGTGGTATGTACTGCGGGCACAGAGCTTACTCCTGCTGGTGCGTCCGCTCCCAGAGAGTGTATTGTGAGAATCAGACAAACCAAGAGCTCAAATACATGAGGAATATATGTATTTTACAGTGAGGAATGGTATGGGTTAAAGAAGCATACCAGTTTTCCTCCATACTCACCAGGACACGTGATCTGGTTTTGGAGGGTCAGCCTCCAGGGATTATGTCTGATCTGTGTTTTGAAAGATGAACAAGGGCAAGCTAAGCAAAGAAAGTGAGGGGCAGAGGGAATTCTGCAGTCTGGGAGAGAAGGCATAACCAGCACCTGTTCTGTGACAGGGGTCAGGGATACCATGGGGGGCAGAGCCCTGATGTCTACCCTCCCGAGTCTCCAACGCCAAGGGTTATATTAAGCTGATTACTTACAAGAATTAAATATGGCAGAAAGGAGCAAGATAAAGCAGTGTAGATGAAGTCTGAGCTCTGGAATCAGATATCAGGGCTTGAATCCTGGATCACCCACGTGATAGATGTGAGTTCTTGGGCAAGTTCCCAGTCATACTAGGGTTGAAAAAGGAAGTGCGGGCAGAGCAGCTGGAGACACATCTGACCTAGACTGGTGAGTGAGAGTCAGCTGCTCCAGTCCTTTAAAGATAAGCACACCTATCCCTGGGACCATGTGACAGGTCTACCCACCCCAGTCTGGAGGAATCAGAGCAAGTTTCCCTGTGGAGGTGATATATGAGTTGAGACCTGAGGATGTGAGCAGAAGGGTACACATGGAGACTGTGAGAGAAAGGAGAGCTCAGGAAGTGGGAGCAAAATGAAGGGCAGTTTGCTTTGCTTTTTTTGATGGGAAAAGTCTTGCTATTAGGATTTGAAGTTATGGGCAAGAGTTAAAATCACCAAAGTTAAAAATAAGTTGAACGAATAACAATTAATAATTGTGCAAAGAATATGAATAGGTACTTCTCCAAGAAATGTATACAAATGAACAGTCGATAAGCTGATAAAAACACGCTTGCCATTATATTATCAGGGAACTGCAAATCAAACCCACCATGAGGCACCACCTCATGCTCCCTGGATGGCTGGAAGTATTAAACAAACACTAGACTTCTCATGAGCACAATCTAATGTTTAACAACAATGGAGTAACAATGGTATGAGGGAAACCACATTAGCATTCAAGCATGCGGGCAAAATTAGGTGCTTTCCAACCAAAAAAGGCTCAGCAAGTTTATCTGGTCAGGCACCTTTAAAAAAAAAAATCTGTAAACAATTAGAAAGCATAAATTCAGGATACAAATCCAAAAAGAAATCTGAGAAAGAAGACGATATGAGTTTTAAGGTGGAACTAACGTACCCCTGAATGTTACATGGCAGCCTGGATGGGAGGGGAGTTTGGGGGAGAATGGATACATGTATATGTATGGCTGAGTCACTTTGCTGTGCACCTGAAACTATCACAACATAGTTAATTGGCTATACTCCAATATAAAATAAAAAGTCAAAAAAAACTAACAGACTTCATGAATATTAAAAGTCAAATTACTGTCTTTTGTCAAAGTGAATTACACACTAGAAATATATTTAACTACTGCATAGCAACAGCATTCACATTTAACAGGACTATCAGTAAACTTGTGTACTTTGAAACATGTAACAAGCATTGTTATTTCTCAGGGCAAGTTCTGTCCTTAAATTCAGAATAAATAGTTCCTACATCAGATACCAAATTGAAAAAATGAAACTCAAGTTGCATTTAGCATTAAACCTGAAACTAATGCTACATTATATACTATGATTCCATTCCAGCTCACTTTATTTAAAATAGCAATAACCACAAAATAAAAACAACGTATTGTGGATTCGAGTGTAATTACTAAGATCCTGTGCAGGCCTACTCATGGGAAAAATGACCCTGGTATGTATGCCCTGAACCTTTTATGCAATATATGAAAAGGCAGGTATAATTCTGTCAACTGTTGGAGACAATTTGCTTACTAGATATCTTCCTAAAGAAAAAAAAAATATATATATATAAAACAAATATATATATGTTATAGAGTTTTAGAGTTCTCAACCCGAACAGCATTTCAGAGTTAGAAGTGAAATGGTAGAAATATAGTGGCAATCTAAAGTGTTAAATATCTATAGATGATAAAATATTTTTAATGTCAATACATATGGCCAAAAGTGTTGGTTTTTTTCTTTTTTTTTTTTTTAAATCTAACAGTGGATGGTGTTTCCAGTCAGGGAATAATCTAAAAGTCAAAATAAAAACAAAATATCTTGATAGGCAAATATATCAGAATGTACCCTTCTGCTAGAATTAGACAATCAAAATGTGCAGACATGATAATAGCAACCTATATGTAGAGCAAATAAAATTATGAAAAATCATTCTAAACAAACCATCTAATAAGTCACTAACATAAAGGAGGTGAGCTGACACATGCTTTTAGATAAGCACCCTCAAATCTTCAAATACAGTTTCTGAGACACCCAAAGGATTTGATTTTACCGAATCCTTAGTTAGAAGGGCTTGGCGTTCGTGATGTTATTTTAATATGCTCTACAGTCCCAGTTCAGAGACTCCTTTACTTCAAATGAGTCTAGCTACAAATGAGAATAGATGTCTTAACTATCCAAAATGAAGAAAAACAGCAATTTTCCTCAAAATTTTTCCACTATAATAAACAAAACTGTCTCAAAGGCAAAACAGAAGCATGAGCAATTTCCAAAATCAGAATTCCGGTTTCTTCTAAGCCACTTTGCCGCTAATCTGAGACAAATCTAGAATCTAACAATACGTATTTTGGTCACACTGGCCAGCGTGCCAACATGGGCTCAACTGCAGTGACCCCTATGTGAAATCTGCTCCTGTAACTGCCTCTGTGCGAAGCTTTGTTTTCAGATCCATGGAGGAGCCTGTTATTGACACCTGCCTTGGGGGAGGAGATGGGGAACATTTTGCACATGAGGTGAGGGGTAGAAAAGAGATTCATTCATAACAATTCTTGAGTATTAACGGCATGCCAGTCACTTCACGTGGAGCCGGATGGAGCTAGAGGTGAACAAATGGAGGTCAGAGTCCACTCGAGGGGACACACCTGGAACAATCAGCAAACCCAGAATAATCGTACAATGGCAGACTGTGCTGGATGCGCTCAAGGGAAAATACAGGTTGCTCTGTGTTATGGGTCAAATTGTGTCCCCCCAAAAGACATGTTGAAGTTCTATCCCTCCGGTACCTATAAGTGTGCCCTTATTTGGAAATAGGATCTTTGCAGATGGAGTCAAGTTAAGATGAGGTCATTCGGGTGAACCCTAATCCAATAAGACTGGTCTCCCTGTAAAGAGGAGAAGAGATGCAGAGGCAGATTTACATGGAGGGAAGAAGACGTGACGGGACACAGGGAGAATGGTCTGTGAGGAGAGATGAACAGATGGGAACGATGCATCTGTCAGCCAAGGATATGCCAAGACTTGCCAGCAACACCAGAAGCCAGCAGAGAGGCAGGGCACAGGTTCTCCCCTGGAGCCTTCAGAGAGAATGCGGCCCTGGCAACACTGTGGTTTCAAACTCCTAGCCTCCAGAATTGAAAGAATACACTTCTGCTGTTTTAGGCAACACAGTTTGGTGGTACTTTGTTACAGCAGCCCCAGGAAACTAATAGGCTCTGGGAGAGCACAGCAAGGACCCCCGAGCTTATCTAAGAAAGAGGGTGGGAGAAGGTCAGGAAAGACTTCCCTGAAAAAGCGAAGCTGGAGCTTAAGATCTGAAGGAAGAGTAGGGTCAGAGCAGATAACGGAGCGGGGGTGAGTAAAGTGTGTTTCCAGGCATGGGCCAGCGTGGTGCAAGGGCTGTGGAAGCGAGGTGTCTGATGCATTCCAACTGGAAGGAGGTGGGGTGAGCATGACGTCCAGGGACAGTAGAGTCATCCTGGGTAAGGAGGCAGGCAGACAGGGCAAGATGGCAAAGGCCTGATGGGCTGAGGAAAAACCCCTTCCAGCATATGCTCACGTCCGAGCAGGAGATAGATACCATGGACAGCTCTCTCTTCCTGTAAGTTCTAACACACTGGAATACATCTCGCATTGGGACCTGCAAATACCTCTAATAGCTAGTGTGCCTCAATAGTATGGCTTCTTGCCAACAGCAAACACCATTCTGGAAGGAATGACATTGCATTTTTGCAGGCTTCTGTTCAGCAAATAAAGACAGGCGCGTCCTTGACACGGAGGCGTTCACAGTCTCCAGGTCAAGCATCTGAGAACAATTTTTAGCTTTTCCCAGAGTTGCCCACAGGTAGCTGGAAGCTGCTGGGCCTTCCTTCTCCCTGGGGAATGATAGCCAACAACACAGTAACACTTGTAAACTGCCACTTGGCCTCGGGTCGTGGGGCCACTGTGCCCTTGAAGGCCATTGTGATGTATCCATCCTGCTGCTCCGCAGGCTGGTCTCACAGAAACGGGGAAAGTTTCCACCTGAACTTAGGGCTCTTAACAGACACCCACCGCGCTTGTCCGCAAGCAAGAGTAGTTAATAGAAAGTAGAAGTCTACCTTGCTATGGTTTTTCAGCCTTCCCTAACACAGGTTTGCCTGGAAACGTCTCTCACACATTTCTTCTTAACTGGCCTCAAGGGTGTTAAGTGTCCAGAATATGGTGGCCTGAATTAATTTCATTTTAAACTAGGATCAGCTCTCCTGAATACTCCATTCATTTGTGCATTCCCATTCTACACTGACCTTTTTATTTGCACTTCCAGGGGGCAAAAAAGCTCTAGCTGCAACCTTGAACACTGCAAATACAAATCAATAATGCTTCGCTATGAGGCAAGTTTAATTATTTCGTTACTGGTTCTCTCTTTCTCCTTCTCTTGGCTAGCTGTTTTCAACCTAGCCATCTAGCCCTGCTCTGCCTAAAAAAACTCTGAAGATCATTTTGAACCAAAAAAACTAGATAAACAAAATCCCAGTGACATAGTATATAAAGTTACCTTATAGTAAAAAATAGATTTTTTTCAAATATATCAATACTAGTGTAAGAAAAAACTAGAAATGTTGTGATATATATAATGTACAAAATGTATGTACAAAAATTGACATATACACCTCTCTCTCTTCCAAGTAGCACTTCCCTCAGTATAATTGGGTACCTAATATAATACTTGTCACTTTATTGTATAGGGAGGAAATATGGTAGAAGGATTTGCAGAAAAAATATTGGCAGGCCTTATTTTCTAAATCCAACTCAAATATTAGCTGTATGACCATCACTAAGTCACTTCATCTTTCTTATTATCTTAAGCTCCTTGCTTGCAATTGGGGATAATACTACCTACCGAATTTTTGTTAAGAAAATTAAATGATAAAATGTACCTTTTTTCCCCCAGTTTTATTGAGATATACTTTGACATATAACATTGCATAAATTTAAGGTGTGCAGCATAATGGTTTAATATATGTATATACTGTGAAATGATTACCACAATAATTTTTTTTTAATTGGAGTAGAGTTGTCTTACAATGTTGTGTTAGTTTCTACTCTGTACAGCGAAGTGGAGTTCCCTGTGCTACACAGCAGGTTCTCATTAGTTACCTATTTTATACATACTAGTATATATATGTCAATTCCAGTCTCCCAATTCATCCCACCCCCCCTTTCCCCCTTGGTGTCCATATGTTTGTTCTCTACGTCTGTGTCTCTACTTCTGCCTTGCAAACAGGTTCATCTATACCATTTTGCTAGATTCCACATATACGTGTTAACATACAGTATTCATTTTTCTCTTTCTGACTTACTTCATAGTAAGTCAGACAGTCTCTAGGTCCATCCACGTCTCTGCAAATGACCCAATTCCGCTCCTATTTTTATGGCCAAGCAATATTCCATTGCATACATGTACCACATCTTCTTTACCCATTCATCTGTTCATGGGCATTTAGGTCACTTCCGTGACCTGGCTATTGTAAATAGTGCTGCAGTGAACATTGGGGTGCATGTGTCTTTCTGAATTATGGTTTTCTCTGGGCATATATATGCCCAGGAGTGGGAAATGAGGTATCACCTCACACCTGTCAGAATGGCCATCATCAAAAAATCTAGAAACAATAAATGCTGGAGAGGGTGTGGAGAAAAGGGAACCCTCTTGCACTGTTGGTGGGAATGTAAACTGATACAGCCACTATGGAGAACAGTATGGAGGTTCCTCAAAAAACTGAACATAGAATTACCAAATGACCCAGCAAAATGTACCTTTTTAATCTCTTCGCTCTTTGTTCTTTGCTCGGTGCCTGACACTTGGAGAGTGTCCAATAAATGGAGGTCAGTAATAATAAGCATAAATTTATAAACAGAAGGTACATTGTAAATTGTACTTTTTATGACATCAGAAGTCTAACTCATATATATAATAGTTTGGTTTACCACATTTATGTGACTTAAAAGGGCAGAGGTGGTGAAGGGGTTGGTCTACTGTTTTCCTTAAAGAGAAATGTTCTATTGAAACTGAAACCCAGGAAAGCGGAATTCTTTTTTTATTTTTATCAATTTTTATTTTTTTATTAATTTTTATTGGAGCACAGTTGCTTTACAATGTTGTGTTAGTTTCTACTGTATAGCAAAGTGAATCAGCTATACATACACGTATGTCCCCTCTTTTTTGGATTTCCTTCCCATTTGGGTCACCACAGGGCACTGAGTAGAGTTCCCTGTACTATACAGTAGGTTCTCATTAGTTATCTATTTTATACATAGTATCAATAGCGTATATGTAGCAATCTCAATCTCCCAATTCATCCCACGCCCACCCCTTTTCCCCTTGGTATCCATGCATTTGTTCTCTACGTCTGTGTCTCTATTTCTGCTTTGCAAATAAGATCATCTATTAACGCATATATGTGGGATCAGGAAAGGGGAATTCTATTACGGAATCCCACACCTTTCCATTTTACGATACTTACTAGAATAATGTAAGTCTCAATAATTTTGTAATTTAAGAGAATCTATAATAGACACCATCTGTGGGTTACCAAATTAATTTTTTAACTCTTGTTGAATAATAATATAGCTATGACTATTTTGTGTTTACCATTGGCCAGGTAATATGCAAAGTATTTTACATAGATTTGCTTAATTAATCCTCACCGCAGCTCTAAGAGGTGGCAGCCATCATTATACCCGTTTTACAGATGAGGTGACTGAGGTGTGATTTGCCATTGTGCCACAGGTTGCAAATGGCAGACCCAGACTTAAAATGCAGGCTGTTGGCTCCATAGCCTGTATTCCTGATCCACACATAGTGCCCCTCTCTATCCACACATAGTGCCCCTCTCACATAAGCATTCAATACTGGAGACCACATTAGAGCAATTCCACCCAGGGTTGACGCAGATTTAAACAGAGTGGTAAAGACATTCTTGTATTAAATGGAAATTACTGATCAAGTGTAAAATCCAATGAGCCCATTATTATTATTATTTTTTTAAGAAGATGTTGGGGGTAGGAGTTTATTAATTTTATTTTTATTTATTTTTGCTGTGTTGGGTCTCCGTTTCTGTACGAGGGCTTTCCCTAGTTGTGGCAAGCGGGGGCCACTCTTCATCGTGGTGCACGGGCCTCTCACTATTGCGGCCTCTCTTGTTGCAGAGCACAGACTCCAGACGCGCAGGCTCAGTAGTTGTGGCTCACGGGCCTAGTTGCTCCACGGCATGTGGGATCCTCCCAGACCAGGGCTCGAACCCGTGTCCCCTGCATTAGCAGGCAGATTCTCAACCACTGCACCACCAGGGAAGCCCCAATGAGCCCATTATTGAATCAAAATAATATTTAGAAAATCTAGGCAGAAGAGCAGAAGAGCTGTGTCTGCAAGACCACTTGCAGCAGGACAAGTGATCACAGAATAGAAAAAGCTCTTTTCGTTAAGAAGAAATAGCGGACGGGCCATCCTTGGTGTTTTAGCACTGTCTAGAAATCCCTTCCCCAGCTCGAAGGCCGACCTAAGGTCTCCTTCTCCTCCACCATCCATCAGGTACCTCACTACCTTAGAAGTGTCTCCTAACACCCCTCCTGACTGTTTTGCATCCTTTTTCTGTTCCCCTTTTTGTTCCATAACACACTACAGGTAGCACTAAGTGTGCTGTGTCGAAACTACTGATGCTCTTCTTGACCATCTGCCTGAAGCCTGTGAACTTGTAGAGATTTATCTATGTTAACTCCATGTATACATTTATATATTTATATAACTATACATTATATAAATACATATTGTATATTATTATTTATATATTATAAATAATAATATATAATATGTGCGTACTATACATGTTATGATATGTAATATACAATAGATATATTTTATGCTTGATTTTAAGACTCAAAATATGCCTATATAGTTATTTAACTAAATTAATACACTTGCATTAGCAAATTAAATTGTATCAGGAAAGCATACAGATCATTTGATAGAATCTCCTTTACAGAAGAGAATCTGGTGATTTTAAATGCTTCTCCAAAAGATACGGGAACCACGAGGCAGGCTACAGACATATACACTGGGTCCATTTGGGGGAACTGTCTTCTTATACACAGAAGATGTTGGGGACACCTCTTAAAGGTGCCACAAAAATACTCCCCACTTCAGTCTCTCTAAGCTTCAGCCCTGCTGCACTACACAAATTTCAGGGAACTATGACATGTATATTCATAATGAATCTAGTTTTCCTACAAAAGGAAATAACATGTGAAATAGGTGGTTAATTATGTTATAGTCTGCATTAAGCAGTTCAAGTTTTCAGACTGTACTTTAATCTTAGGGTATTCAGAATGTGTTTATAGTGTTACATCACATTTTCAGGAGTTAGAAACAATCACGTTTTACCAACGATTTCCTTCTATTCATATAATATCAAACATGGGGCACACCAATATTAAATAGAGCTTAAAAGGTATAACTCATTAAATCAATCTCCACTTGAATACTTTGAATTGTTCTCTCGTAAATCAATGAATTAAAACTGAATATTCAGTGACTCTCATTTAATTGTATAAGGTTTAAGAAGCTCAGTTTTCATAAATATAAATAGATGAATCTTCAACAACATTGATATTTAGTAAATGAAAAGTCACACAGACAAGGTATAAGAACGTAAATGGTTCCGAGAGAAAATAGTACCTACTGTTTACAGATAAGATATGTTCCCTGGCCTATAAAAGCTAGGAACTCATTACTAAATCTTTTCATAAAACTGCTTTATAGCATGTAAAAGTTCCCACTGTAACTAATGCACTTCTGTTTTCAAAATAAATAGGATTTTTGTTAGCGTGCCTTGGGCAGTCATCAATAATCGTATCACGTGACTCCAGCTCACAGCCTCCCTACCTGTTGCCACTACTCTTGACAGTAGCTGTGCTGGGAGCTGCGCTGTACTGAACATATAGCTACACTTTTAAGCTAATGTTCAGAGTATTTATTATGTTCCAGGAATTGTAAGAGACCCTTTACGTGCATAATCTAATCTTTGCAAAAACCTCGCACTTGCTTCTGAAGTGAACATTATGGTTTACCACAGATTACTCTTATTTGAAATGTACCTGCAAATTATGACAACGTTATATTCTTAAGGTTCTAGTTGAACTGTCGCTTCAGTAAAACCTCACCTATCAAAATGTTTATTGATTGATTTGACATTTAATTAATATGAATGAGCTAATTAGGCTTCATTAATTTATACATACCTTACTGATATACTTGGAGCAATAATGAGTTAAGTCACCAAAGTTATGCTTCATTTATAAGAAAGAAGGCATACCCTGTGGATCTCACAGCCTTAGAGAGTCAACATTCTTCCTGCCTCCTACTCTGTTACTCACATTCTGGTTAGTCCCAATACTAGACCCGATTCTGCCTCAGTTAAGCAAGTGCTCGGGGGAGTCCACGCCTACTTAAAGGGCACATTCATGGCCTGACAGAGGCAGGAAGTCATCAGCTCTGGTCTCAGGGTCCCCACTTAACCCCATGATTGTCTGCTACATGCCTCGGTTTCCACATCTGCAACTGGAGATGGTCTTGCGACCTCATACAGTTGTGTGGATGGGTGGGAGATGTTATGGATAGATAGCACCTGGTACCACGTAAGGTTGCCTGACGTATGGCAGGGGGTCTGAGCTGAGCCCAGAGCAGAATTTAGTGCCAGTTCCAGGCTGTATCAGAAGGAAGCTGTGTTTCCAGCTTCCTGTAGATTTCTTGAGAGGACCGAACTGTGTCTGTTCTTCTGTCCAGTTCCATGATCTAGGCCAGAGGTCCCGAGAAAAGGCTACAAGGGAAAACTAAAAATAGCCTTCGGGGGATGGATTTTGGGAGTCCTGAGTCAGAGGCTTTGCTGCTTCAGAGAGTGGGTGGGGAAGGTCACAGCAGAGTTGATCAGTCCCGCTGCACTGAACAACAGCCAGTGCCTGGCAGCCGAGGGATGGCTGAGGGAAGGCAGGGCAATTAGTCACAAGAGCCTTTGCAGCCTGGGGACCCTGGAGGCCTCCCCTTTGGCAGGGATGGCACGTCCCCATACAGCACCCGGGTGACAGAGGAGATGAGGCCCAGAGACGCTGAGAGAGCATAAGCTGGAGCTGGTGGGGAGCCATCAAAGCAGGCCATGGCCCCCGTCAAATTGGTTATGTTATTTACACACGTTTTGACTCCAGAGTTTGAAAGGCACTCTTCCCTTCTAACAGCCTCCGGTACTGGCTCACCATCCACATTCGCTGCCCACTGCTTTATACTGTGTCTGTGTGATTCTCTCTCCCTCTCCAGCTGCCACCAAGGCATAATGATAAATACTGCCATTCCTTCGGTGGAGGGAAGGTCTTCCCCGGCAGAATGCGCAATCAGGCTGGCTCGCAGGGCCGGGATGCCATGTGCGAAGGAGAGCGTGGAGAATACTTAAGTAGGGAGGAAGGAAGGCATGAAGGCGGAGGATGAAGCTCTGCAGTGAGCCCTGCAAGGGCTAGGCCCCGGGGGTGGCACAAAAAGGGCTGTGAGCCCAGCGTACCCAGGATGGCTGCCGCGGAGAGATGTCTTCTCTCTCCTAAATATTACAGGTAAAAAAGACAAAGTTGAGCTGCAAAACAATTACTTTAATTTGAGCGATTATCGCAACTCTCTCATTCTTCAGGTTGGCAGCAACCAACATAATCCAATCGATCATTTAGCCGCTGTTTAATTATATTGCGATTCACACCCCCTAGCCATTAGAATAGGGCTCTGGAACAGGGTAATACAGATTTCTTCATGCAAATTATCCCTCAAAGTTTATTTTGTGAGAGGAGAAAAATGTTTGATTGTACTAAAACAAATTTGGGAAGCTCTGTAGAAACCCAAATTCACTTTGGATGACAATCCTTAACTTTTCTCTGCTTGTTCAAATTGCCTTATTGTTAATTAGTGCATCATTCATCACGTATCCTCCCTAAGAATAATGGAAAATAATTGTGAACGATGGGGGGAAACCTATTAAATTAGAAAAAAATTAGGCTTTATAAAATAAATTTAGAAGAAATTCAGTTTTACTACCTGCAAAAGTATAAGGTTATACAAAGATTAGTAGCTAGCAAAACGTATTGTCAATTATCATCAATGTAGCTCTCTTTCTGTTCGTTTGTTTCATTGTGGCAAATAGCACATAGCATGAGATCTTTCCTCTTAACACATTTTTAAATGTACACTACAGCATTGTTAACTATAGACACAATGCTGTACAATGGATCTCTAGAACTTTTTCATCTTGTATAACCGAAACTTTAAACCAAGTGAATAGCAACTCCCCACCTGCCCCTCCCCCCGACCCTGGGAACCATTCTACTTTCTGCTTTGATGAGTCTGACTACTTTAGATACAGCGTATAAGTGGTAGAGTCATGCAGTATTTGTCCTCTTGTGACTGGCCTATCTCCCTTTACTTACGTCCTCAAAGTTCATCCATGTCGTAGTGTAGAGCAGGATCTCCTTTTTTTTAAGGCTGAATAATGTTCCACCATATGTATGTACCAATTTTCTTTCTATCAAGGGACACTTGGGTTGTTCCCACATCTTGGCTATTATGAATAACGCTGCAATGAACATGGGCGTGCAGACATCCCTTTTGGATCCTGATTTCAATTTCTCTGAACATGCACTGAGAAGTGGGATTGCTGGATCATGTGGTAGTTGTAGTTTTAATTTTCTGAGAAATTTCTGTATTGTTTTCCATAGTATCTGTACCAGTTTACATTCCCACCAGCAGTGATGCAGGTCTCTTTAATGACTGGGTTAAGAATCATACGTGTTTAGAATATTGTTGAAATTAAAACAAGTGCCCCGAGCTTACTTGTAATAGTTCAGGAATATTTTTAAATGACTTCTTTACACAAATTAATATCGAATCTTCTCAAATTCTAAATCAATAAAGTTTAGTCTAAGAGTAAATTATATCTTCAAAAAAAGTAGAATACATTGGTGTCTTGAAGGTTATTCTGGTTTTATATTTAAGCTAAAGTTGTTTTAGCTGAAGAGAATGCAACCAAATTCTTATATATATAAGGTCTGTTGGAGACATACCAACTGATTAATAAAAGAGAGACAGGGAGAGATAGAAAGGGGAAGAAAAGATTATATTGGCCACAGACATGAGACTGGTAATAGTTCTTTTTGCTTACCTTCAAAAGTGGGCCAAATTTTTTTTTTTTTGCATATATGTGAAGAAGCCTTGGGGAATAATAATGGGCTTAGAACTTTTTTTGATTTTTTTCCTTTAACATTAAAACTCAAGAGGCCTTATAGATAATGCTGAATTCATATCTGTTTATTGTTCAACAGTTCCTTCGGATTAGGTTTGCCTGTCAGTCAGTTTTGATAGAAGAAGAAAGAGGAGGCGGAGAGACTGGAGGGGAAGGAGGGGGAGGACGCTGGAGAGAAGGGGACGGAGGAGGGAAAGGAAAAAGGGAGAGGGGGAAGGAACAGTCTGCTAGCACTTGGAAGAGAAGCAAGTGCATTCAATGCTACACCATTTGCATAATGCAAATTTCCAGCCTCTGACATGCCACACACACTGGGTTTTAGTTTAGTGTATATCTGTTCTTTAATCTTTTTATGGCCAGAGGCTTGCTTCTTAACATGAATATTGTTTTGTTATTATTATTATTTTTTATTTTTATTTTTATTTTTTTGCTGTACGCGGGCCTTTCACCGTTGTGGCCTCTCCCGCTGCGGAGCATAGGCTCCAGACGCGCAGGCTCAGCGGCCATGGATCGGCAGGCGGACTCTCAACCACTGCGCCACAAGGGAAGCCCTGTTTTGTTATTTTTTAAAGAACATTCATTCAGTCGTTTATTCATTCACCTAAATGGAGTGCTGACTATAGCTTGGAACATTTCTCAGCACAGGGGCTACTGCTGCAAACACGTGAAGGAGCACAGTGTGTACAGAATTCTCAAATCAAGTTCAGGAAAAGACGGAAACTTTGGGGAGGGTGTGTAGCAGGAGGGGTGTTGAAGGTTTCTATGCAGCTGGTGGAGAGGACAGTCTGCTCTTTACAGGTTATTTCTCATCTCAACTGTCCCACTCTGGGTTGTGCAATAAACACCTCCCCGCTTCAAGCTCAATTTGGGGTATTTTATTTTTCTTTGCCTCTGCCTGAGAACTTTTAATAATTCTTTAATTCAGACAAAGGACCTTGATAGGTTGTCAGTGTTTATTTGACACATTTCTTGGATTACCTTTCATTGCACATCATTATTTATTAATTTTACCACTCTATTAAAAGTAAACTATTATTTGTTCTTCTCAATATCAAAGAGAACTTACTGAAATCAAGCTAGATGGCCAGCTACTCTTTGTACCAAAAAGTGACCGTAGATGCCCTTCCTCCCAGTGGGTAAATCCACAAAGATCACGCTGGTGGTTGTGACTGAGCTGCTGTCCCTGTTCACCATGGTCCCTTTGAGCTAAACATCAGTGGACTGGTAGCTTCACCACTAAATTAGTTATAGCTGGAAAACTGGGAAAACTGAAGGATTTGCCAGGGGGCATGCATACCACTAAGTTGAGGCTAATTCCAGGAGACACAGAGGTTAACTCTACGTTCTATAGTTATTTAAATTCTGTCTTTCCTTATGAACGTGAAGGAGACTTACCTAGAGTTGGGGCCACTGCCAGGAGGGTCAGCAGGACTTGGGACACTTCAAACAGACTCAGTCATATATGGCTTTGACCCTGACGGTGATTCTCCTCACTCCAAACCATGTCACCATCATCATCACCACTAAACTGCAGGCCATGTCTTTCCATCTGGCTCATTTTCGCTAGATTTGAATCCCTGTGTCTTCCATGAATTATAGAAATAATGCATAAAAGGCTTATTAATTCAGCTCCTAATACAGAAGTTCTCAATAAAGCTATTTTCATTAGCAGTAGCAATGTTATTACCTATAGACCCTGAGGCTTGCTACAGCTTCAGATACTACACGTTCAATCATCCTTGGTCTAATTTTCTTCTAAATCTTCTAGTTGATCATAGCAATCGACCGCACCAGGAAGAGTTCTAACTTTCCCAAACAACAGACATGGGTTTTGGCTGATTATAGCAGAAAATAAGTGTTTGGAAATTGCCTAAGATCTTGGAGAACCAGACTTGGAAAAAGGGATGCAGTATGGCCCAAATCACTGTCAAACGTGCCCAGCTCACGCTGCAGGACTGAGGACACTGCTGCCACCACATGAGACTCTAGACACTTCGCTTGCGCTGCTGACACCAGATGACGGCCCCTCCCGGCTCCACTTTCCCTGCTGCCCTGGAAAATGGATGGTGGTTATTCCTCCTTTAATTATTTTGGTTTCTCAGGAGCCTGGCCTTTTTGAGATGGATGAAAACACGTTTTGTAGGACAGAACACTCAGGCACAGGAAATTTAAGTCTCCTTCCTAAGGCACAAAATCTGTGGTTCCTAAATCCCATCTCAAAGTGCTTTCTACCATACACACTGCGTAACAAAATACAAACAAAAAACAAACAACGGAAACGCGTATGTTTGATGAATAGAAAAGAGGCTCCACAGTGACTCTGATTTTCCTTATTTAAAAAAAAACATTCAAAATTTTATCAAAAGTGCCTGCTACCAATGTTGTGTCTATGCACCACTGTTGTGGGTTGGCGTTTTGGGGGGACGTGTCATTGTCACGGTGGCCATTCATATTGGAAAGGCACTGGCATTCAGAAAGACTGAATAGATGAAACAGAACCCAAACCCAAACCGTATCCCTGTGGATACAACTCAGGTCACTGGTCCAATGACTCAGAGCTTCCCCTATGACTCTTCCAAGAAAAAAAAAGTTTTTTCAAGTGTTGATAAAGATGAGTTTAGGAGGAAGAAATGAATTGCTTCCAATTAGTGCGGGAAATGAATGATAAATCTGTGACTAAAACTTGGGTCTCTTCTTCCCTAGTGTAGCATCCCGATCAGGCTACATTTATCTCTAAATACAGAAGTGTACATTTCTTGAAAGAAAGTACTAATACGATCACACAAATAAACTACGAAGAACAACTGTGCTTGCTTATGATTATTTTCACAGTAAGAGTGTAACTAAGTCACTCGCTACTCTTGCTATTGGTTTAAGGTATGGCTTGAACTGGAACTTGGTTTGGAGAGAGGTGGGCGTGGTGGAAGATACCCCATGTGGAGGGGACGTCTCATGGGGAGGAAACTGCAGAAGCAAACGCAGAGAAGCAGAGAGGGCAGGTAGACTGTTCAAGCAACAGCCTGTGTTCTTGAAGAAAGGGTGGTAGAGAAGACTTTGCTGAGTGACCCTCGAATCATTTTTATCTTTCTTCAATGTTCACTAATGCTAAAATTTTAAATTAAAACTAAAATTGACATAAATCTTTTATACAAGGAGAAAGGATAATAAGGATTTGCGGTAGATCAATATGGTGAGAGAAAAGGAAAGGAGAAGGAGAAACACTGTGGTCATGGAATCAGTGGAGATGAACGTGGAACTGGCTGAGAAGGCGAGAAGGCAGGTCATTCCAAGGCTTTCCTCTCTAACAATGACTCATGAGATCCCACTAAGCAAGGTAAGCAGCCCTGGGGAAATGACCATCTCACGTGGGATTCGCAGCAAGTGGAGGATGGAGATAACAAGTTGGCTTGGACATGCTGAGGTTGAGAAGCCAGTAGAAATTTCCAGCAGAGTGGATCAAATCTGCAGGCTTCTAGGAACAGCATTTGGAGTTGGCAAAGGAATGTGCTGGATACAGTAAGGTCAAAAGTGAACTCCATTATCCAGCCATAAAAAAGAATGAAATCTTTGTGACAACACGGATGGACCTGGAAGGCATTATGCTAAGTGAAATAAGTCAGACAGAGAAAAACAAAGATCTTCCTTATATGTGAAATCTAAAAAAGAAAAAGCTCACTGTAGATACAGAGAACAGACTGGTGATTGCCGGTGCAGGGGAGGTGGGAAAAATGGGTGAAGGGGGTCAAAAAGAAAAAGAAAAAAAAGTGGACTGAAGACAGGAAAGGAGAGGAGAAGGGGTCTACTGTCGACTGCAGGGTAGGCACGGGGGAGGGGCTGGGGGGGATCAGGTATGGGATTGAGAGAGAAAAAAAAGAAATTTCTGAAGAGAGCTAATACTCAAGGATTTGTCTAATGATTTTCTTTCAAGGACACTGCAAATAAAAAAGCAAATAGATACTGGCATTACGTCCTATATTACTTAGAAAGGTCTGTTTCACTCCAAGATTAAATATATTTTATGTTTTCTTTCAGTACTGTTTTTACTCTTTAATCTTTTAAAGGGTCTGAAGTATATTTTTAAAATATGGTATGAAGTAGGGTTAGACTTCATATTATTTTTAAATGGATAGCAATACCCCGACACTACTGCTTATTAGCATGTTCTTTCTGCTGATGTATTCACGATACAGCAAATTCACACTCACGCAGTCACTAGCACACACTCAGGCACACTCATACACAGAGGTGTATGAGCTCTGTGCTCCCTCAGTGAGCTGTTGGTGCCCTGCCAGACAAGTCTTTCTAAAACATTCATATCTTTACATTAACTAAGGCAGGGAGACAACCTTCTTAAAAACAGAACTCGAAAGTCTTCATCGTGAGCATGATGTCAACAGGATAAACTTCCCACATGGTTGAGAAGTTAATCACTTGTTCTCAACACACTTTTTCCAGCCTTATTTCCTAATACCACCCACCACTAGCCCCTGTATTTTTTTCAAACATCCTTTATATATATATTTTTAAGTATGTCAGTTCATTACTTTGTGTCATTACATGTGGGTTCTAAGTGTTGAATGACCTTGCCAGTTTTTTTTTTTTTCTGAACCATTTGAGAAAAGGTTTTATATATATGTGTGTATAAAAAAATCTAAATCCCTTTACTCCTTAATACTCATCCAAGTCTTATATCTAAAGAACAAAGATACTGTCTTGTAACAGTGCACAGAGCAGCTATCAAAGTTAGTAAACGTAACATCAATACCATAGTTTCATGTAATACACATCTTCCATATTGCAATTTTGACAAAGCCAATGGCGTCCACTGACGCCCTTTGTAACATTCCCCAGTTCTGACACGGAATTCGGTCCAAGAGTACAAAGTACTTAGTTGTCACGTCTCTTGAGTCTCCTTTTAATCTGAAACAATTCCTCAACTTTACTGTCTCTCGTGACATTGACATTGTGAAGACCAAAGGCAAGTTATTTTATAGAATGTTCCTCACTTGGTTTGCCTGATGCATCCCACCAGAATAACACGTAACGGTGATTCTCAGGGTATTATCTTTAAAGGCACCCTGTGTCTCTCTACTCCCATTGGTGATGTTAACTTCGAATTCTGGGTCAAGGTATTGTTTAGTATTTCCACTGCAGTTACTGTTTTCCCCTTTAACTCGTAAGCAATCTGTAGGGAGAAACTTTGAGAACATGCAAATACTCTGCTTCTTGTCAGATTTTTAGTTTGTAAATCCCTACCCATTAATACTTAAGACTATTTTTAAGCTTTTAAGATTACCCATCATTTTTTATCTTTTTGGTATGAAACATTCACCAGTCCCAGAGCACAGCTAATTATTTCCCCCTGCTACAGGGCGCATTCTAAGTAAGTGTTGATGTAACTGTCTCTTCTCTCTACTGACTCTAAAAAGGCAGTGACAACGTTTTGCCAGCATTAACATTTCTCACTCTTGTGAATTAGTTACATTATTATTTAGGGACTTACATTACACTGAAAGAAATTCTCCAAGGTTTGCCATTTTAGATTAACAAAATGAGATGCAAAATGGAGCCAATTTGTAATCCCTTGAATATACGCATATTTAATAAAATCATATTTGTAGAATCTAACGATGACTCTGCCTAATAGTCTATGAGAAAATAAAGAAGAGATTTTGCTATTTTGACTTTGCCTTGAGATCTTGGAAACAAAAAATGTCTTTTGCTCCAGGGTCCACTGCACTGTACGGATTGAAGACATGTCTACACTTTCTGGGAATGGTGTACAGCCTATGAAATTAATATGTTTGGGCATGGATTTAACCTTCGTTGCCATTCTGCAGCACATGCTGTTATGAATGAATCCTATGCTGGCATCTGTGCAGTTTTATTTCTAAAGAAACGACAGAGGCGTATTTGCAATCTGTGTGTTCTGTCCTTATCTGCCCCTCGATTTCTGGCCACATGACTGTTCTAGACGCTAGGAGACTGTAAACCTCGCAGGCCCTGTACTTGCACAGACTCACCCCTGCTGTGCCTCTTCTGCTTTGTATGCAACTTACAGCAGCTACAGCACCAGGCGTTGTGAGCGTATCTGAATAAATACAGAAGTTTCCATTTGATTTCGTTCTGAAAAAAATCAGTTGATAAGTGCTACGGATCTAGTGGATCTTGAAAACCATAATCTCCTTTGTAGCATCTCCAGACACCGCCTACAAACATGAACCTCAGAATCTTGATGTCATTTGTTTCCAAGACCGTGTGAACTCATCCCTGGGACATTTTTGGACCATCCAGTGCGCTCCAGGCTGAAGGAGGCTACAATGAGAAGTTAAATCGGTCCCTGGCCTAAAGGAGGCCTGTGAAAATCGGATGGAATAGGAGTGGATGCATTGAGTTCTCTTTCATTTTGAAGAAAATTCTACCTTCCAGCCAACTAGAGCTTTCATAGTTTCCACGTCTAGTTTCCTTTCTGTTCCACCTCAGAACTGCCAACACCAACTTCTGAAATTTTGGAGCTGAGCCTACAGAGAACTCAGGTGGATTTCTTCAAACAAATGTGAGTGAGTAAGTTTAATGAGTTTTAACAACTGTTTATTCAAATCTGAGTTAAAAAAAAGGAAAACATTTACTGAGCACAAAGCCAGTGTAAGGCACATTACTTGGTATATGAGGAGTGCAAACAGTGACTGTGACAAAGTCCTTGCCTCAAGGTGACAGTGGGGTACTAAGGAGGATGCCAACTTCATGTGACCTGCATGCAACTGCTGATCAAAATCACAGGCCCCCTCCTCAGAAACCAGAACCTCCTACAGAAGCTCCTAGATCTGTACACTTAGGGACAGGCCCGACTGCATGGATCAGTTTTGACAAACCCAGTCAGTGGTGTAGACTCCTGTTCCTGGAAGCGCAGTTCAGGGACCATCCATCAATGCCATCGAGAGCCGGTGAGAAAAACAGAGTCTCAGGCCCAACCCAGGCCCCAGAATCAGAATCTGCATTTAACATGTTTCCTACGTCCTTTGGCTACAGGTTACTATCTGAGAAGCACGGTTTAGAAGTGTTGCTCTTTTTATTCCATTTAAAGCAGTGACATAACTTTGCAAAGTTGAATCCAGATGAGGAGATTGCACTTCATACTACAACGTATTTATAAATAAATAATGTATTGTTCATTTATGCCTATCCAGCCCTAACGTCCCTTATTTAGCTCTGCGCCGTTCTGCCGAAAGTCTTTGAAGACCATGCAGCTAAACAGCCCTGCGCAGTTGCAGGGGAATCAGAAGAAAACATCGCCATTGTGGTCACTGGAGACAGCACCAGCTGTTATGTAATTTTGTTATAAAGCTATTTCCTGCTACTGGAGGATCTGAAGTAACATTTACTTGTATAATTCTATTTATCTGATCCATCCGGGACCAAATAAAAAGCATAAATTAATCCACTATGAATATGTCAGGCAGATAACCTTTTTAGAATATGAGAGAATTAAATGGTATTTACAAATTCTTTGTAACCTTATCAAAATATCTTTTCAAAGATCTCTAAACATCTATGGTACGTCTCACACCTGACCCATTATTGTTCAGCACAACTGAATCTTCCAAACGTTCACAGTTCTTAGCACGCCTTGGAACATACGGGGTAGACTAGGAAAGACAGCCCAGAAAGAAGCTTCTGAGAGAATGGAGATAATGTCCCATCCTCATGGAGGCTGGGGAAAGATACTTCCTCTATTTCGACAGTCCCAGGTTCATCTCTCAAATATAAATATGCAACTAATCAATTGTAAGGCCTTATTGGTCTAAGGTCTAATGAGTCTAAATTCATTATTTTGTTTCAAAGGTTTCACAAATGCATATTGTAACATGAAGCAGCTGTGAATATATGAATATGTGTGTGTGTGTGAGAGAGAAAGGATCATCAAAACAGTCTACTTCCTCAAATTGGGAATCTTCATGAAAGAGGAGCAGTTGCTGGTTGCCAGTCACCTTTTAAGTTCCCTCTCTGTCTTCTGACCGCCTCCCAGAGTAAGTATTAGACCATGTCCTTCCAACATGAGGCTGCTCTATGCAGTGGGCCTTCCTGAGTCCCCCCTGGTCGCTCTTTCTCATCCCCAAGGGAACGCAGACTAACCTTGCTCCTGGAGGCTGCACCCTGTTCCTCTCCAGAGTAGCTCAGGCAAACGCCCGCATCTGAAACCATCTGAACACTGCAAACTGCATCTAGGGGGAACCACTGGGTCTGATTCAGCCTCAAGTTAATTCTGCTCCAGGACTGGAGGGGTCTCCAGGGCAAGGAGACTGGGCTTCTCTTTTGATCAGTCTTCATAATCCACAGTCCAGCTAGAGGCGGCAGGTGCTCTTCATCCTTTGCATCTAAGACAGAGCCATTGGAATCCTGAGCCTAAGTCCCTCGTACAGGTAAGGCTGCTACAAGGCTTGGAAGTCAGAGAATTGATGTTGCTCCTATTGGGACCATGCCTGACAACTCCGCACAGGAACTGCCACCTGTTTCCAAGTCTAAAGGAACATTACAGATATATTTTGGGAGCACGTTTATATATGAAAGCACAAATATGATTTTCACTTTTCCATTGACCAGTGCAGTTAAACAGGAATGCAAATGCCTACAAAAAAGACATTTTCCTGGGTTTTTATTTTACATGGAGTCATGTCTAAATCAGGAAAGAACAGGAAGATGAAACTGGTTATATTGAGAGAAAAAAAAAATACAGGGAAATGTGTTTTTTGATGAAATAGGAGAACAAATGGAAGAGTAACTTGAAATATGGGTGGAGGGAGGCGAGAGCGGGAACAAAGGATGGTGTACAATTATAGAAACATAGGAAAACGAGGGGTAATAACTGGAGGAAGTAGCATCCCTAAGAGGGAAAGGAAAAGAGCAAAATCAAAGACAAGCAACCATATAAAATGAAAACAAACAGTGTCACATAAGAAGAAACAGAAACACAGAGATTACCAGAGAAGATAGAAAAGTGGCCCAGAATAAGGGATCATTGACATGGAGAGGCATAATACAACAGGAGCTCTAGGAATGTGGTAAAGAAAATATGCCCACAAGGAAGAGGTGAGCAAGTGAAAACAAAGCAAGATGGAGTCCCTAGTTAAGATGGAGTAGAGAAGAGGCACACAGATATTTGTAAAGAAAACATTCCTGGGGCTGGGAAACTTCCTTTCCATGCCTAACAGTGGGCTTCAATGTTCTAATCTGTAAAACAAGACAGCTATTAGGAATGCTAGATAATGTACATGTGTGCATGTATCAGTATCAGGATGCGGCCTGTTTTTTCTTTTTCCTGTAACATTACTTCTCAAGGCTTCTATTTCTTCCAATATGAGAATAGCTGGACATTTCTCCTTAATCTGATTGTTCTTGAAATTGGTAAGCCCATAATACTTTGCCCAGGCAAAAATTTGAATTTCCCTGTGAAACCTTACAATTGATTTCACTAGTGACCTCTTGCAGCCTCTCAAAGGAATAGATTTCAAACATCTAAATTTTTAAAATGGAAAGAAATTTTTCTCGGTCTCAGAAATAACCTAACATAGGACTAGAGCCTAGCTCTTCAGGTAAAAGCTAATTCTATTTTTCCAGATAGAGTAAAAGATATACTTATATCCTAACATACATGAATGATAATTTACTTGGATGGAGACCAAAATAGTCTTTCCTATTGAGAGGCAATTGTTACAGGGAGAACTTCTAAGTGATAGGGAAATTCTTCTCAGCGACAATAAGCTGAGAAGGTATGTCAAGAATTGCTATAAAAACATTCACCCTGTTCATGGAAATGGGGAGGATTTTATGAGAGGGCATTTCACAAAAGATACCCACAATTTTACAGGCAAGGAGGGATTTTACAGAAGGCTTGAGCAGAGCCCATTCTATTGGAAACGAGGCACACTTTCAGCATTTCCCACACTCTGCAGGTCCGTGCAATAACAAATATGAACATAGTGTCCATCCTGAAATAGAGGTGAGGAAGTCTCTGTAGTCACAGCCAAATCTCTCTGAACTTTAATGACTATACTGGGAGCAACCGCAGAGGTGCAAGGCCTCTGGAGTTTGAGCGGACACAGCCAGAGGCACCCAGCACTGCCTGGGTCTAAACACAGGAGTCCTTCAGACGCCCTGCAGCCTGATGTGAATGGAGTTGGAAATGTACAGAAACGCCCTGCACACAGCCCACCCTCACATCTCACTGCCACGCCCAAAGGGGGTCGGGCACCCACGCCAGGCCACGAGATGGGCCTGTCCAGGAAGCCTCCAGAGTTTGCTTTCCACATAAGCTGTTTCTTTCATTTGTATACATTTGTATAATTTAAGATAATTTGATTTCTGTTAACTTCATTAGCACTGTTGGTTGGTCCTATCAGAATATTATGTCATATTTTTTACAATTTCCAATTTAACAGGTCACCCTTAGGTGATCTAAAAGAAAGCTAGTTGTGTGAACAGAAGGAATTTGACATTTGCAGGAAGGACTTCCAAGGCAGCGGCCCTGAGCCGCTGCTGGCTGGGTTGGCTGACCTCGGCATGGGTATATGAGCACATTTTGAATCTTTTAAAAAGGGGAGCAGAATCAAGAGAACGAAGCTCTTAAACGTGCTGCACTATAACTTGTTTCTGATTCAAGCCTTTCGAGTTTCCTACTCAGCACTTAATTATTATATATAATAATTGATCTATTGTCATACACCATTTTTTCTTCTATCATTTATCATCTAAGGATAAAGACCTGATTAGGGTCTTTATCATTTACTGTCTGTTTACTGTCTGTTTCTTCCCTCCTCACCCCAACTAGAAGATAAGCTCCACGAGAACAGTCTCTTTTTTTGACAAAAGACCAATTCCTGGTACCCAAAATGCAAGCAGTCATAAATATTTGTTGAATACGAATATGTGAGTAAATGAATCAGTGACTGACTTCTTACAGCTGATCTTGTGCTACATAGTTCTGCATTAGAATCACTTGCTGAAGATCAAACTTTGCTTTTTCAGGTTAAGTGAAGCTCATAGATATAACTTAGTGACTGGTTAGCAGATCAAAGTCTCACAATGTAAAAGGCTCTATGGCCTATTATTCTGCAGGGCTTTGGTTGATTCCACAGCTTGAAACTCCTAAAGGACACCCTGATTCTTCAATCTGCGTATCAATGAGCAGCCTTTCTTTAGCAAAGATGTTATCTTTGAATTACAAATGGAAACTTGAACTCCAAGTAGAACAGGGGGCTGGAAATGAAAGTCAGTACCATCTAGGGCAAGCACAGAGAAGTCCTTGACAACTCAGGGATAGTAAAGTGGTCAATAGTTATTCTTATTCTGGAAGCATCTTGCACTTATATTTTATGAATACTTCCTCAGCTAATAAATTCCTGGATGCATGCCATAAAGCTTTTCTTGAGACTTAGAAGAGGGGTCTAACCATTTTTGCTGTATTAAGAGTAAGGCAAAATTTGAGACCTAAAGTGCACAAGGACCACTGTGAAATTCTATTTTCCACTAACAATAGAAAATTACTTGTATATAGAATATAAAATTATTTGTAGTAAAACGAACCCATAGAACTTTGGTGAATTTTTCAGATTAACAAAATTTGAAGAGTCCAGGGGAAAAATAAACCAAAATCTTATACTCAAAGGGACTTCCAAGACATCTGGTGGAATGCATTCATCTCGCATTTGAGAAGGCTGAGGTGCAAAGAGATGGAGTGAGTAGCCCAAGGGCTACGAGGTCAGGGAGGAACCAGGACCAGCACCCAGTTCAGGATGGTCTTGTCTCCCCATAACACCATCCCACAAGCTCCAATCTACAGTGTACATTCGGCATGGATTCCCTGACTCTTCTGCACATCCACTCCCCTTTGCATCCTTGGCATTCATTCTCTCTCTTTCCTTTGGTTAAAGATGGACACCACCTGACTGTCGCTTTCTGCCATCTGACTGTGATTGGGGAGGATTTTTGAAAATATCAGATTTTGTAGTGTCACCAAAATTCTAACATTTAGGTGATTTTTTTTTTTCCCCATCTGTAAGACAAGCCTTGGACTTTGATTTCCAGTTTGAGATTGAACATAGTCTGGGTATAAAACAAAGTTCATGAAGGTACGTTTGGGAAGTGTGTGTGTGTGTGTGTGTGTGTGTGTGAGTGCACGCGTGCACGCAGATTTGATACATTTAGTGTCTGGCTTCTGATCAAGAGCAAGGGCATAAATAAAACAGTGACAAGATCAGACCTGATTAACTTCTCTGTCTTGCCTGAAGCAGGAAATGAGAGCGCAATCTACCATGCTCTTCAACTTTTTATTTAATGATGAAAGGGAATCTCTCCAACAGGTCTTATCATGGTAGATAATGATTTAGCTCTCGTTAGACCAGATTTAAATGCACTAAAAAGTTCCATTGCAGAGAATAACCATTGAATTAGTAATCTGTACATATTCACTGACATCCTTCCTTTCTGGGTCTAAAATTCCTAAGAGTGAAACAATAATTACCCCCAAAGGAAAGAACATTTTTCTTTCTCTATTCTCCTGAGAATTCTTTGCTCAGACTAAGTTTAAAGCCTTCTGTGTGTGAGAAATGCTAAAGGATGAGGGTTGGAAAACAAAGATGAATAAATCATGCTACCTACTCAACAAGGAGTTCATAGCCTAGTAGAGGAGCCTAATATAAAAGGATAATTATCACACAGTGTGATACGCTGTAGTAAAACCAAGCACACAGTCTCGCATATCGGTCACCTACATATAGGTCAGAGAAGGGAATGATTAATTTAGGGAAGGTTCTTTGATGTGGATCTTACAGAACTGGGTGGAGTAAGCCAGGCGAAAAATGAGAATGACCATTCTACAAAGAGAGGGCAGTCTACACCACGGCAGGGAGGTATGGAATGGTATGGTCTGTATTAAAAATGACAAGCAGTTTGAAAGGACAGAATTGTAGAAAATAAATATTTCCTAGTCTCAACTGGGGATTGACTTCATAATTGTTCATACGTGTTGCAACCTTCCGTAGATGAGTGACGATACAGCAGCTAGCCCTACATGGTCAGGAGTTACATAAATTAGAGGGTAGGCAAAGCTTTCATAACAAAAAAGTGCCTACTATTCTGTGGCCTAGATAATATAAAAGTTTGTTTCTCTCTCATGGGAGAATCTGGGAATGGGCAAACCAGGCTGGCAAACCACATGGCCACACCTAGCTGTAAGGAGAGAGGGATGTATATTCTAACCGGGCAGCTACAGACCCAGGAAGAAAGGGGAAATGGATTTTGGGGAGAAACTAGCCACTTTCAATACTCCAAATTGTTAAAGTCACAATGCTTCCAAACTAGGTAATCTGTGATCTGGGAAATATGTATTCATTATTATTCTTTTGCAAAGTCAAGGGATGTACCATATTGTTTCTCACTCAATTTATTAGCTGTGATTTTTTACGTAAATCTTCTTGTCTCTATTGTGAAAATCTCCTTATTAGTTGAATGGGTGGATTTGTTTTTTTGTCAAATTTTGTCTCCCTCAAATGTTCTGTGGTCTCTGATGTTGTAAAAACTACCATGTTCTTGGAAATCTCCCACCCCAATCCCATGAGCTTCTTGAAAGTTGGATTAGCCCACGTCTCTTCAAGTTGAGCTCCCACCTCTCTACGTTCTGTGTGGTTGCTCCTCTCCTTCCAACCTTGACTTTGGCTTTTGCTCCTGACCATCTTATTAGAAGACATTTGTCTTTTCTTCAGTACCATCCCTTTTTCCATAGTCAAGTAGCACTTCTGATACTTTGTCTTTAGATGCATAATCCCAGCCTAAAACTCTCTGAATCGCCATTCATTTAAAAATATCTCCTGCAGATTTCACCAAGACCTAAAACTCCAGGGGTGCAGCACGGAATTGATGTTATCCCCCTCCCCAGTTCTTGTCTCCTCCTTTTCCTCACTGGGTGTCCATTCTGTCCACTGGAACTTAAAATCTGAGTCTCGGACTCCCTTCCACTTATTTGCTCTCATTATCCAACTTTTTTACAAGTTCCACCATCTTTTCTTTTCAAGTAAGTCCTAAACCAATCAACTCGTATCTCTTCTGGTTGTTTCTACCCTCGCCCAGTGCCCTGTTCCTTGTCATGTGTCTCCTAACTGGTTTCTTTGACATCAGTCAGGCCTTGTTTAGTTAAACTTACTGATTTCAGACTAGTGTCTTTAATTCCCATCACTCCTCAATCCATTCCATTTAACATTCTAATAGAGTAATTTTTCACCCTTCTTTGTAATTCTTTTGCCTGGGGGATGGAGCCGTATGTGGAGATATTCATATATATACAATCTATTAATAGCCTTATTTTTGTCTTGGCTGATTTTTATTTCATTTTTAATTAGACTCCTTTGTTTGTACACATTAAGGCCTCATGTCACAAACTGGCCCCATTGTGGATTTCTCCCTTTATCCCATCTTCCACATCTAATCCATCAGCAATTCCTGCTATTTTCACTGCACTCCTTCTCAACTACTATCACTTTGATCCAAGCCATCTTTATATTTTGTCTAAAAGACTACAATAACCTACTAATTAGCTCACCGTGCTGAGACCCCTACCATCTATATCTTGTCACATCTCTAGCTCAATATTCATTTTCCTAATAAATATCCATCTGGTGTTTACTTTTCTTTTGGAACACCATGCTCCAATGTGCTTCCTTTGCTCCCTAACACTTCTGCTCGCTTCCCACCCAGAGCTGGTGCACCTGTTTCTCTCCTTGCTGGGAGCGCTCTCCTCCATCCTGTGTGTACTGGCGCCTTCCTGTCCCTCCTGTCTCAGCTGCAATGGCACCTCTCCAAGAGGTCTGCTCACGACCCTTCAGTAGTAGCGCCTCCCCCCTCCTAGGCACCCTTCATGACACGACCTCTTTCCTTTTCTTCACAGTACTGTTCACTCTCTCAAATTGTATTATTATTTAATGTTCGGTTTTTATGAGCCTTTCCTTAAGAAAATGTTCATGACAGAAGGGACTTAGCCTTGCTCCTTGTCGCTCTCTTTCTTGGGCCTGGAACTATGTCTGTCACGTAGAAGGCAACCAATCGATACGTGCCTAATAAATAAAACTGTAAGCACATACTCTTTCTGAGTTTGGAGGAAGAAGCTGAAAACTCTGGGGGATCATGTTTAATGCCCAGATTTTCTCCCCTTTCTAAATTATAATTAAACTTTTTTTTTTTTTTTTTCTTTTTTTTTGCTGTACGCGGGCCTCTCACTGTTGTGGCCTCTCCCGTTGCGGAGCACAGGCTCCGGACGTGCAGGCTCAGCGGCCATGGCTCACGGGCCCAGCCGCTCCGCGGCATGTGGGGTCCTCCCGGACCGGGGCACGAACCCGTGTCCCCTGCAGCGGCAGGCGGACTCTCTACCACTACGCCACCAGGGAAGCCCCTATAACTAAACATTTTAACAGCAGGGGGAAAGGGGTGCCAGATTTGACCAGAGAGGACTAGTGGCTTGTTGGTGATTCAGAAATCAAAGAAAAAGCAGCTGAGGGACAAAAGGAAAGAGAGAGTCACTGTAACGATAGAAGAAAAACTGCCCTTCACTGTGCCCATCTGAACAGGAGCCAAGAGAAGCATTAAATGAGCTGGAGACCAGAGAAAAGCGGTCAAAACATGGCGAACCCAGATAAGAGCTAAGTAAAAGGCTCTGGCAGTGAAAACCAAGACTTGGAAATGACTTTTTTCAAGAAGAATAGAGTTGCTTCTGTTTTGTTTGCATTGTTTGTTCCTTGGCGGCATTTAGATTAGGCTACTGCACTGATTCAGGACAGCATTGGTCAAAGGCTGGGTAACTGCTGTGTTATTGCTTCTTCTTGGTATTACTTGAATGCAAACATGTGGCATTTTTTCATATTAAAAAAAAGTGACCCCATTAAGGGCCAAAAAAGGGGAGCAGAATCAACAGAGCAAAGGTCTTTAACTTGCTGTACTATAACTTGTTTCTGATTCCAGCCTTTTGAGTTTCCTACTTAGCCCTTAATTATTACATATGCCTCCAAAATTCAATATAGTGCCTATCTGGGCTAAAGCAAAGCAATCACAGGGTATCAATGAGCCTTCAAAACCACTGGTCTTGCTGATTTCACTAAAAACACATAACACCTTGCATAGTACAAGAAAATTGTGTAATGAGAGAGGTAAGTGAACTGTGAACAAAGTAAACATATCATTCTAGTTCTCCTTGGAGCAAAGTTTTCATAAGACAAAAATGAAAACATATTGCAATAAATGTCTAGATAACAGAGGGAACCTTGCAAATAAGTGCTGGAGTCTTGTTGACTCTTCCTTCATAAGCAAATAGTATCTTTCTAATCCCACACCCATTCTGACCCTCATCAGTGCACATTAGCTTCCTATTTTCTGTGACGCTGTTCTCACCCATCATCCCATATAAATCCATAATAATGGTAATTGTTCTTATTCCTAATAATTCCACCCCATGATGATTATCCCCTCATCAGATCCCTCTGGGCACTTACTTCTCATATGACTAATTTGCTGTAGGTTTATAAGCTTTCTTCTAGCAATTTTTGTATTTCATTCTACATTGTCACTGAAGTCTCCTATGCTATAAGTTACTTAGTACAAAATCCAGGACATAGCATAAAAAAAATCAGTAAACACCTGATGGGAAAGATAATTTTGTTGACTGGATGATGTCTAGAAATTAATATAATGACATGAACACGTAAGAAATAGATTCTTTTTTTTAAATTTTTTTTTAAAGTGTTTAATTTTTTGGCCATACCACACAGCATGTGGGATCCTTGTTCCCCGACCAGGGATCGAACCCACGCCCCCCGGCACTGGAAGCGTGGAGCCCTAACCACTGGACCGCCAGGGAAGTCCCCCAGGTTCTTTTTTTTAAGCATTCAGAACCTACTGTGAATAAGCGCTAACAAAGAAACCAGGGATACAAGACTGGATGAGACATGGATTCTTCTCTGTGGATATGTTAAGACTAATGTGGAAGCACCTACATCCTGCATAGACTAAAAAACATGATGATGGTGGTGGAAATACAAGTGCTACAGGAGAGCTGATAAAGAAGTTCCCCTGCATTTTCAGAGAAGCAGGAAAGGTTTCACGGACAGCTAACAATCGAACCTCGTCTCAAAGACTGAAAACATTACAGGCCAAAAAGAGAAGCCTGGCTAAGCCATTCTGGACCAAGAAATAAATAAGTGAAGTCAAAGGTTCAGCATGAAGTTTTAGTTGAATTTGGAGCAGGAAGCATAACTGGTTATTGGGCCAGAATTTATAGAAGATTCTTCCAACTTTAACCTACAGTTATAAATTGTTTCTTTTCTTAAATTTTCATCTAGGGGGAGACTTAAAGTAAATTTGAAGTTACATATATATAATATTTCTATTATACATAAGCAAATGTATGTACCCCAAACACGAAAAAGTTCATATTTAAGAGCAAAGAATTCTAAGAACAATACTTTAATGATGATTTTCTTCCCTAAAAAGGAAAAAATAAGTTTATGTACAATCTACACAGATTTAAATTTTTCATCTGTAATCATCCAGCCTATGTATCTATACCTGTACATTCATGCATTGTTTTCTCACTTTGGTTTTGCTCTTCAGAAGTCCAAAGCCTTTCTGATTCCTGATTCTTTGTATGCCATTTTTTCCCCCTGTCTGGAAGATTTTAGAATTTTCCTTTCATCATTAACGGTTTGAAATTTCCCAGTAAAACACTAGGCTTGGGGTTCTCTTCATCATTTCTAGGAACGTTTCTTGAAATATTTCACTGTGATTTCCTTCCTCTTTTCTCTGCCTCTTTTTCTGAGTCATCCAGTCTTTTCATACAGAAGGAAATAAAGATTCTGAATTTGACAGATAAAACATTTATACATACATTAATATAGTATTTACAAAATATAATATAAATGTATATAGTATATAATTTATAAAATGTAATATTTATAATGTACATATATTTTTGCAAGAATCACTTTTGTGATATACTCCTTAATCTTTAAGATTTATACATGATTTTATCAGGTGAATGTATTTTCAAATAATATTATTAGTATTTTTTAGATTATCAAATAAATAAAACTTTTTCCCTATGATATTTTACTTCAGATCAATTATAAATTACGAAGTATAATTTTGTAAAACTTACATGATCTTAGTGTCCATATAATAAACATTTTCTATCTATTGGTTGTGGCCAGTGATAAAATACAGGAAGAGTGATCCATTAAAATGATCATTTTAAAATGACCACTGTGATTTTAAGTCTAGTTTTAAAACATGCCCCTTTGGGAACAAATTGTTTCAGGCTTCAGTTAAAAATGCACAAGTTAGGGGCTTCCCTGGTGGCGCAGTGGTTGAGAGTCCGCCTGCCGATGCAGGGCACGCGGGTTCGTGCCCCGGTACGGGAGAATCCCACATGCCGCGGAGCGGCTGGGCCCGTGAGCCATGGCCGCTGAGCCTGCGCGTCCGGAGCCTGTGCTCCGCAGCGGGAGAGGCCACGGCGGTGAGAGGCCCGCGTACCGAAAAAAAAAAAGAAAAAAAGAAAATGCACAAGTTAGTATGTGTGACTCCTGACATTCTCTTACCTACAGAGACTCAGGGTTTTTAATCTGACATTAATGCTGAATATTTTAGGAAGTACTCAAGCTTCTAGAAATTGTACATGGAACTTCGTGTGTATATACATTTAACAGGGCTGCAAATACCTGGCTTTCATCGTATTTCAAAGCAGTGTGCCCCAAAGAGTTACTGTCCACGGAAATACCCTGGACCTTTCCCTCCACCTGCTTACTAATGAGGCCTTTTCCTTGCCTCTGGGTGTTTCTTTCTTCCCCTCATTATCTCCTCCTCTGACTCCCAGTGAAGAAGAGAGGTTTCCTCTACCCCAATCCTAACAACAAAAAGTTCCTTTAATTTTCCATTACCTGTCATGAGAATGCATAGCAATGAGGCTTAAAGACCATACAGGACATAGGTTCCATTCTGAAAGGTCCTGGTACCTGAACATATAGACCTATAGTCTTAATTCACCAAAAAAAAAAAAAAAAAAAAAAAAAAATTAAAGATGTGCAATAACCTATGAGCTCGGGACTTCCCTGGTGGCAGAGTGGTTAAGAATCCGCCTGCCAATGCAGGGGGACACGGGTTCGAGCCCTGGTCCGGAAAGATCCCACATGCCGCGGAGCAACTAAGCCCGTGCGCCACAACTACTGAGCCCACATGCCACAACTACTGAAGCCCTCACGTCTAGAGCCCATGCTCCACAACAAGAGAAGCCACCACAATGAGAAGCCCGCGCACCACAACGAAGAGTAGACCCCGCTCGCCGCAACCAGAGAAAGCCTGTGCATAGCAACGAAGACCCAACACAGCCAAAAGTAAATAAATAAAAAATAAATAAAAACCAAAACAAAACAAAAAAACCTATGGGCTCTCCAATGAACAGCTCTCCCTCTCCTGCTTCTAAAAGGAATACATGTATATTCTTAAATGAATGACACATAGGGGTAAGGGCGCCAGTCAAATAAATACAAGATTAGTATGAATCACATACATAAGAAAATTAGACATATACCAGGGTTATTTCAGAGGTTTAATAGCAACTGTGATTGGAATGTCAGATAGTCTAAAAGCTACCACTTGTAAGTAAGATGCTTACAAAGTTGAATCACTGAGAGTATTTTAATGCATGGGTGGTTTAAGGAAATGAGCTGTTTTCTTCCAAATCTTGAATTTGAAGAACTCATTTTTTATGCAATCACTTATCAGTTCATACCTGAAGTTTAACATCATAAATTAAACCTCAAAGAAGCAGTGATCAACATGTCAAATAAGAACAGCAGTTAGAAGAGGCTTTTAAATTATTGCTTCTTGAGGGAATGTCAAGTATCAAAATGGTTCTCATTCTTTATCACTGTGGTAAATAACATCAAACCAAACAGAAATATTAACAGAACTGCCACGTGTTTTTAGTTTGTTTGCACTTTTCACTTGTGATAAATGGAGAGGTTCATTTCTGGTAGCACGTAGGTCTCACCATGGAATGTCTCTGCATCCTGCATGGCTCCATTTGACACCCACAGGCTGGGTGCTTCCCACATTCCTCCTGATTTGCTGCCTTTTTCTTTTACTACATTGTATTATTTATATTATTATCATCACTATTATTACATCTCTCACTGCTACTTAATACCAGGCTACTTTTTCTTAAATGCCTGTTAGCTACTATACAGTGGTGGCTTCCTTAAATAATTAAAAATAATTTATTCTCACCGTAGCTTTGGGAGTGATTTTATTTTGCAGGTTAACAGAGGTCCCGAAAGGTAAAGTTATTGACTATGGACACACAGATAGAATGTGATAAAATTGCAATTTAGACTTATTCTGATTTCAGAGACTTGACTTTTCTATTATATTAGTCACCAGTCGCCTTTCAAAATAGACTCTTAATAATCAGTTAATTAAACAAATCAAATAAAGAATCTCTTCCATTCCTTCACCTGAAATTCGATACAAATAAATTGGTGACAAACCAATCCTGGCTGGCACGGTGGGCAAGTAGGAAGTATTCGGTAAACCCAAGTGCTTACAGAGGGCAAGAAAAATCCTGACTAATCTTGCGAGAAATATGAGGTTTCACCTCTTAGATAAGGCTGATAATTCTCTTTCAGGAGCTAACAAATTATTGTGAGTTTTCTGAAGATTTCATAAAGACAAAGAACAAGACTTCTGCGTTTTCTTTTCTTAAAGAAAAAATGAAGTGCTGGACAAGACTCCATAGATGATGCTTTAGCCCAGCATCTATTCTTTCCGGCAGAGCCTTCTGTAGAGTTGCTCCACTAAGGGAAATTACCAGTCATTTATCATTGCCTCCTTCCTGCTTGCCGGGGCCTCACAACCCAGCTGACAGCCTCCGCCATCTGTTCTCAGATCATAGTCGGGGACAATAATTACCTCGGGACAACAAAGCAACGCTCTTTGTGTTTATTATTATTATTATTTTTTTGCCGTTACCATATACCAACCTCATAAACACACTGTGTGGTATTTCATTAATTTAATCACTCATATCACAAAATCCTTTCTGTTGGGGAAAAATATCAATTTTCTGAAATCTCACACAACGTACGTATTTACTTTTGACCATATGTTTAGCCCTGGAACGTTTGCATAGGATAAAGACAGGATTCAAAGTTAGTACCCTGAGACAGCTAATGTGGAAACTTGAGCTCTGGAAGAATGCCTGTCACCTCAGCAGGTGACAAAATGTAGTCAAACGATGACATTCATTTTACACTTACTGAGTAGAGAGGGCTGTGTGTGAAGAAAGGAAGAAGGGACACGGAAAGAAATTCCAGACACCTGATGTCACCGTCCTGCCCTGGAGCAAGCACTGCAGGGAAGAGCTGGTTTGAATGTGCAGCTACGTGGAATCTTAACTGCACTTTCCTCGTTCATAAAGTGGGGCTGACTTTATCAGCCATCCTACCAACTTCCCAGGGCGGCTATTAAGACAGTAAAGCCTAAGAGGTGCAGTCTAACTCTCCTTTACCAACCAGCATCCCAGTGGCCCATGTGGTGAGAGACACAAGCATATGAAGTCTGAATGTCACAGGGGCCTTTGAGTTCCTGTAGCTCCAAACACACACTGAACGCAATCCCTCCAACATGTTCCTAGAATACCAGTATGCTATGGGTACATTTCCAAATGTTTTGTTGGTTGTTTAAATAAATAATTGAATTTATCTAGTTATAAGAGGTAGGTAACTTAACTGGTATTTTAAGAATATACTTTCAGAAAGGAATCACCGAGAGATCATGGCTTTATCCAGGGTTCTCCTAAACAGATTTTTGCCATAATTGAGTTTATAAAATGCATTAGCGCAAACAGCATAAAATGCCATTGTTACATTTTACTACCCTCACCATTCTGCCTTGGTTACTACCTTTGGGTCCTCAGACTGATGTACAGAGAAGGGAAATGGATGAAGAATAAACAGAGAGAACTACCTTATTATATATATATATATATATATATATATATATATATATATATATATATATAAAAAAACAGAGGGAGAACTACCTCTCCTTCTACCGTGTCATGGTAGAAGAACCATAAGGCTTCTTATATCTGCCGGGATTCATCTATTATCCTAAGATACTTCTATAAAGCCATGAATTAGTGGTAGAATGGATAAATCTCATGAAGCTGTTTGCTTGAAAAAAGAAGTCTAAGACATGTTACTTCTTTTGGAACCTGTGCTCGTGAATATCCTTTTCTTGCTCCTGGATCTGAATAATAGCACTACCAGGGTGTTATGCAGTATCCTGATAATTAGAACCACGGAAAGTTACCATGCTTCCCCCAGGACGCCGAGAGGAAGGAGAAGTGGGAGGGAGACACAGACATTCCACAGGGCTGGTAAAAGTTTCTATGAACGGCAAGGATCGAGGTGCTTTTCTCAGCCATGTGTGGATGCTTCAGAAGCAAAGGTCTCAAAAACCATGCAGTGCAAAAATCCGCAGTCCGTGTCTTAGGGAGATCAGTTTACCAATTTACAAAGTGTACGTACTTCTGAGCTATACCTTTCAGGGTAATTCTTCCCTATTTCAATTGTTTTGTTTTTTCATCCCTGTTTCTCTGTAGAGAAAATAAGATTTCAAATATAAATGTCACTTTTGAGATGATAATTGTTGCCAAAGGCTCAATGCAACCTGTTGCACCTGGGCAGAGGGGGCGAGGAGAAGAGAGGAGAGAGTAAGAATGGATAAAAAAGCAGGCAGTTTTATAAGTGGATCTGAAAAAGGGATGCGTTTGCATCTGATATGAGGGGAAAGGGACTGCCAAGGTGATAAAAAGTGAATAAAATGGCAGTCTGAGATTCAGAATTCTTCACAACTGTGCCTGGGGGTGAGGAGAGGGGTGTGTAGGGCTCCTATTCAACACTCAAGTGGTAACTTTTATTGTTATTGATTGTTGTCCTATTTTTACTTTGAATTGGGTTGGGGGTGAGTGGAATAGACACCATGCATAGATTTTTGTCACCCGAGTGCATCCCTGCTACGTTGTAAACCACACGAGGATATGTAAGGTCTATAGTCCTCTCTTCTGTATCTTCAGGGCCTACACATTAAGATGTGTTGAATGAATGACTGAATGGCTTAAAAAGATTTTTCTTGCTTGCTTTAATAAGAGAGTTTATTCCCAGAGACTGACTGACCTAAGCCACCACAGTCCACCCGTCATAGGCTGTTCCCACAGTGCCCACATACAGTGGGTGTGCCATAAACACCCTCCTTTCTTCTTGCATAGTGATATCATCCAAGAGCTTCCAAAAGCAGAGTGTAAATGGTAGGCCACTATCAACACACACACATTTTAGCTGAGAAATAAGGTCAAAGAGCCTTAACAGAAATTACTTTATCAAGTAAATTAGTGGCCCATATCACTGTAGGCAATTTTGAGTCTCTGACTAGATGCAATATGACAGGATAACACGGAAATGGTGCAGGGTCTGAAAAGAGTGAGTTGGGAAACACGGCCATGACAGCCTTAGACGTCTGGGGCCATAAGGAAAGCCCTACATAACTGAACCAATTGAGCACACCTGGAAAAAGAAGACAGGCTGCAAATAATTGGGCACGAAAAAGGGTCCCGAGATAGGATGGCTTGGGCAAAAGTGGAAGAGAGGATGGAATCATCAAAGAACAAATTTGCCCATTATATTATTTTGATGAAGGCTGTTTTGGTATTTATAAATCTGTTATTTATGAGTGGAAAAGGGAAAACAACACAAGTAAATTTTCCTTGAACAATTTCTGACAAGCAGTCTTAGGAGTTTTAGTTTCTACATCTGCATGATTTTGGCTGCTGCATAGAAAGAAATGTCCTTTTAATTTTTGTTTTTTTTTCTGAATGGGGCATACTTGGCACCATGTGCATGGCATCCTGCATGTGCATAAAACTAAATCAATCATATTTTCCAGGAGTAATGAAATAAGAGAAAGGGAGCCAAATCTGTAAATGCATTGAGAGCATGTGGGCCTCCATAATGGCAATATCGTAACTTGATGTCATTTTAAGACATAGATTAAGCATTTAAAAATGCTGAAATGATCAACTTAATCAAAGGCTAAGGCACATTTCTGCCCCAAATAATTGAATTACAATCCATTTTAATTGAAAATTTGCCTAAAATACTGGGACAGAAAATAGCAAACAGGTTACTGCCAAGATATCTTGGACCATGATTTTTGTTCATGGTTTTTTCTCATTGTTTTGTGGTAGTGTATATAGTGAATTCTCAAGAAGTCAAGAATCAAATGTCAATTTGTGAATTATTCAAATTGTTGTTCATCTCAAGTCTTTCCTTTTTCTGCCTATTAACATTTTTATGACTATTGGCCCACTAGGAGTGGTTAGAAAAATATGAAGATGAATTTACATGCACTATTTTCATCACCATTAAAATTTTGGTTACGTTTCAAGGTTAAAAGAGAAGTCAAAAACAAATTCCAGCTGTCTGAATTTTGGTAGCTTTTTACTAAACAGCAACTAAAATACTTCCTACTATAATAAATTCATTAAGGGAAATAATTCCTGAAACATTTTGTGATTTTACAAGTGCACTGAATCAATGGCATATTTAATTAAGTTTTTGGAAGCTTTACATTTTATTTTATGAATTTGCTTTCATATTCAAGTAATTATGAATGGCTTTTGAGGGTAAATGATCTCTCCAAGATTTTTTTTCTGTAAGGTAGAAAATAACTGGCATTTCCCCCTAAACATTAAATTAATGTTATTAGAGTACATTTACCATTGCTTAGTCCATAACATTTAATATAAATTTCTCTGAATTCTGTGTAATTAGGCTGTAATTGTGAAATGAAATGTTAAAGTATAATATTTCCAAAACACAACGATTCATGTATAATTAGATACTGATTAAGGGAGTAGATTATCTGGTAAACCAGTTTTTTCTTTGATTGCCTGATTTTTGGAAATTCCTGAGGCAGTTATTATATGCTGTGATTGGGCTTTCAATATTTACTAAAACTTGTAACATCAGGCAGGATGACCAAACAGATTACATATTTAGACTAGCTGGGTCATTTACATCTCAGCTGGAAGAAGATAACAGGAGGCTCTTATGTATTTCTACTACTTCTCTTAGTTAACAGGCTAATTCCTTAGTTTTCACTTGAATGGAATTGAATTTCCTTTCTAGTCCTGTTCTCTGTTGGCAAAAAAGACACTACACTAGAGATACATCAAGATTATAATTACAATAGTTGCAAGCACTGTTTTGATAAATATTCTTACCCTGAAAAGTACCAACCATCGGATAGTTAGAAAATGTTTAATCTTTTTGTCATGGAAAGACAAATGAGATGATTCAAAGATTTTAAATAAATTAGTAACAATGCCACAAAATTTATACCAGTCAACATCTGGTTTTTAAGGTGAGAACTTTATTTGTATGATTTCTTGTAAGAAACAGAAATGGTTTCACTAACCTTTCAATTTCCAAAATATTTCAGAGTTGTTCAGGAAAAAAAAACAGTGTAATGTATGATACTCAGGATAATTATTGTATTATGTGGCATTTTATTGCCTTAAATATCATGTAGTGAATAAGTCTGTTCATTGGTTGAAAGAAAATAAAGTTGCTTGAATTACAGACTGTTAATTATATAATGAAAAAACCATCTTCACTTCTATTAATCATTAAGAACAAAAAATGCCTTTCTGGTTTACAACTGAATATTGTGTATATTTGGTGACATCAAGAACGATTTTGAACAAAGAGAAAAATAGTATTTAAAACAGGTGGAGTCCTCAGAGGTTAGGAACAAGCCTCAACCCCTTTCTTTATCCATTTATACACCTATCACTTGTGAATTTCTCTAAACTGTCTTTCGGTAGCAGTGAATGGGTATCACTTTTTATTGGGATATGAATAAGAACCTAGGCTGTGTTTGGCTTGTCCCAGTGAGTACTTAAATGAGCCAAGTACCTCCTTCATGTGCAGTTTTGATGAGTCCCCTGCTCCATCACAGTCTCCACCTTCCGTTGCCTCCATCTGTAATGTGCCCTTACCTTACAGACACCTGGAAACCCCTATACATTAGCTGTAGTTGGCAGATAAACCAGGATGTCACAGGGTTTGGGTGACTATTTTCTAAGTACAGTATTATAAAACTATTATAAACTCAGTTATACAGTTTATAAAGACTATTATAAAACTTACTGACAGAAAGAACATGTAAATGGGAAGTTGAGAAGCAGTAAAGAGGAAAGAGACAACCCAGTGGGTCAAATGTCTAACGGGATGAATAAGAATGAGAATAACAACAGAATTCCCATCAGTATAATTCAATATTTCAGCGGTTCCCAAGTATTTTTTATATAACCTAAATGTGTTTACAAAGACTTCTTGATAGAGTTATGTTTAGCACCGAACAGGAAAAGGAAATTGTCAGGTGAGTATCAGACGGAAGTAATAAGGTGGACTACATGTACAAATACCCCAGAGACCTCTCCCACAGCTGTGCAAATGCAGCGACATGCGCAAGAGCCCTCACTTGAGCGGCCAAGCTTACCATCTACTCTGCAACGTAACAGCCTTAGAGCAATTAGCACTGTTTCCGGCTTCTTCAGACTGATGGAACTATCTGAACATCATCAGAACCTACCTTCTAGACGACTGACAGTGTGCAAATGTACATTTTGATTGAAGCATTTTTACTTAGTATACGACACATTCAATTAAATGCCAGATAACGTAAGAAGTTATTCATATTCATCTTAGTTTTAACTTTATTATAAAGGTGACTTTACTTCCAAATGACTGAAGTGTAACCTTCACTTAGGTTTATTTGATTTTATCTCTCTTGCCACTAGTTTAATGGAAAGAAGAAAAGCTATTTTTTCTTTCCTTCAATCTTCTGGAATTGCAGATGTCACTTGCTTCATTCTGAGAGAAACCAAGTATGAGGAAACCTTCTTGAATGACTCTTGGTATCTTTTTGTTCAAATATGCAGGTGAACAAATTAAAACATTTGACAGAATAGTTTCCAAAAATTAAACTCAGTCTGAACATTTTTCCCCAAGAGTAAATCTATGTGAAGAATTACTGTTATTTCTGTTACTTCTAAAGATGGATGGAGATTCTATAGCCCTCGGGACACCCAAGTATAGATAATTTACAACATTTGCCCGACAATTTCAAGTATTTACCTAGTCAAATGCAAATACTTCACTTCCTAGATTTGACTTTTATTCAACGTTTTTTGCAAATCTGCTATACTATGATCCCACTTCTTGTGAAAAAAAGAGAAAATTTTCTGTGTGTGTGTGTGTGTCTAAGCAACTAAAACGTTCTTTTTGGAAAAAGCCAAAACAAAGTATCTTAACTATTTCCAAGCTTTCACACTCCCTCTCTCTTTCTCTCTCAAATATTTTCCCATTATTTTTATGATTACTTTTTAAACTCAGTTTATTATAGTGCTTGAGATGTAGCATGTACTGAAAAATGTTTTCTGAATTCAGTTTAAGATAGAATCAGGTCATTATCCTGTAGTCACTGCAACATCCCATAGAAATAAAAGTTTTTTATAAATTCAATTAGTAGATGATAACCCTACATGAGAAGTTGTAAACACATAGAATTTCAGAACTGTGGGAGACCTAAGACCACCTCTCATCACTTTGTTCTTTATACCATTCAGCAAATGCGAACATTGAAATCCAGTGATGCTAAGTGATATATTTGGGGGACATACAACATTAGCTTGAAATCACACACACCATGAAACCTTGAATAACAGTAAAATGACTATTCAATGTCATCACTACAGATCAAGAAAAAAATTCAGTTATGATCAAAGACCAAATTCAGCTTGCCTCTGGTATATTTCTACCAGGAAAAAACGGAATTTGGAAATTGCATTTGCTTAGAGAATATCATGGCCAGGTTCTATATATGGTCTTTTTAAACCTATTTAATTTTTATGACAATATTTGAAGAGTACATGGCAGGCAACAGAAGCTCAAGAATACTGAGCTTTGGGCCCTCAGATAATAGGACAAATTTACGTTTAAACAAAACTTTCTCATTTCAAAAAATGACTGCTATGCTCTGAATGTTTGTGTATTCCCAAAATTCGTAAGTTGACATCCTAATCCCTAAAGGTGATGGTAATTAGGAGGTAGAAAGTTTGGAAGGTGATTGGGTCATAAGGGTGGAGCCCTCATGAATGGGATTAGTGCCCTTATAAAAGGGACCCCAGAGAGCTCTCTTGCCTCTTCTGCCATGTGAGGATGCAATAAGCAGTCTGCAACCTGGAAGAGACCACTTATCTAACCATGCTGGCACCTTGATCTTGGGCTTCCAGCCTCCAGAACTGTGAGAAGTACATTTCTGTGGTCTACAAGGTGCCCAGTCTGTGGCATTTTGCTATAGCAACCTGAACAGACTAAGGCACTGACTTTACCTCGACCTTTCAGATAGTGATCCATTCATCCATCTCGGTCTTCCTCTCCAAATTTCTCAAAACTGTCAGCCTGAGTCCTCCCCTTTCCTCTCCGATTCATTGAAATTGGGCTGAAAGTGGTCTTTTGGGCCTACTACCCTGAAACAGATACTACAGTTTTGATTTTAAGTAACCTGCCTTCTACATTTGATGTTGTCAATCATCTTGAAACTCGTTACCTACTTGGCTTTCACAACGACACATTAGCCTTCAACTCATGGTATTCTGCTTTTATTTCCCTCCATGGTTGATGCTTCACCTATGTCCCCCCACAAATGCAAGTTCCCTTTTCTCGTCCTTCCCCCATGGAAACATACCGGAGGCAATACCAGTCTGTCCTCAGCCTTGATTTGTCCCCCTATATTAATAGCACTGACTCTTCCGCTGCACACTCCCTAAATGCTGGTTTTCTGTAGGGTTCCATTCTTGCACTACTCTGCTTACCCTACATTTTCCCTGAAGATCCCATGTACTCTCTTGATTTCAGCTCTCACTTGCACATTGATATCCCCATGCCACTATCTTCAGACCAGCCCTCTGAGATTCTGATGTCACATCTAGCTACCAAGTACACACCTCATGCACAATATGGCAATCAAATACTCAACGTCTGTTCTTCTGGTACTTTCTCTCCTTAGCAGCATTACAAAGTCAACTATTCTAGAAATATGAGTCAATCTTGACTCCTTTCCTACCCTCCTTCAATATCTAATTAATTGGATGCTTATTCCTATATTCCTATTCCTATTTGTTTCTACAAACCATCCCTACCTCACCATCCCAACTCCCATAAACCCTCTTCATCTCTACTGCATCTGAGCAGTCTCCAGAATCTGGTTCTTGCCATCTTCCATATGGCTGTCGGCACAACAGAGCAAAAGTGCCAAGTCTTACTATGTCAGTTCTCCTCTAAACACCCTATCCCTTACTTTATTGCTTGAGAAATTAGACATTTGATAAACATTTGATGAGTTAATTCATGAATAATAGATTATTTGCATGAATTTGAGTGGTGAAATATATAGTCAGTCACTTTGTGGCATTAATAATACAAATGGCATTATTTCATTCTTTTTATGGCTGAGTAATATTTCATTGTGTGTGTGTGTGTGTGTGTGTATGTATATATATATATATATATATATGACATCTTCTTTACCCATTCATCTGTCAATGGACATTTAGGTTGCTTCCATGTCTTGGCCATCGTAAACAGTGAGCAGCTGAACTTTTTGAAGTCAACTCACGTCGCTTAAAATCACAACGCTAATTTGCTTTTCTAGGTAGGTGCCTCTGTTTGTCCTGCTTCAATTTGGCATTTACTTGACATATTTTAATCTATATTAAAATTGAGATAAACCTTAAATGATATTTTGCATCTATTGAGGGGCTATTTTTCATATTTGCTCTCTGAGAATATCAGAAGTGCTCTTGTAGATTATGTGAACAGATTCTTCAAGTAAGTCCTTGAAAAAGTCTACTTATTGTCAAAGATACTAGCATAAAGCAGCATGTTAGTGCCTTAATGCCTGGAGACTTGCATAACTAATGCACACACAAGCACACGTACTCACACATTCATACATACTCATGGCACTCCTGCACATGTAGACAAAGTGAATTAAGGCAAAAATGGCTTAAATTATACTTTTGGTACAAGATTTGGGAAACGTGTACAGTATATTCTCCTATCTAGCATCTCATCTACCACATCATTCATTCCAAACCTTTCCTTACGTAAGTGAAAATGCATGAGTTTTAGTGTGTACATTAAGTTCCAGCTGAGACTATCAATCTTACACTCATGAAAATTTTCTTTCCAGAGCTTTTGTTCTTATAAATAATAGAAGGAACATAAAAGGTATTGAACTGTGGAAATGGCTTGCTTCTAGGGAAAAAACTACAAAAGCTTACAAAAGAAAAATAGTCAACGTTAGGTAATTCAATACAGTGAGAAATAAGAGTAGAAATGTATCCTGAGACTGAGTCTGTGAGAAGCCTGCCTGATTTTTTTTTAAATGAAAGGAGCTTTTGCACTAATTGTAAAAATAATGTACAATTATTTTTAAAAATCAATCAATATGGTTCGGAATAAAAGAATCAGGTAAAATGTATCCAAAACTCTATGTTCTATCACCCACATGGTGATAACTATTGTTAACATTTTGTTATCTTTTCAAATTGCTTCATGAGGACACACACACACACACACACACACACACACAAACACACAATCCCAATTTTTCATAGGTGTATGATTTCCATTTTGTCTAAATTTATATTATGGGCACCAATCACTCTTGGTTTTCTGCCTTCATTATTGCAACAATTTCATACTCTCTTTTACCCGAATTCTCTTATCTTCCAGTGTCTAAATATTTAGGTAACCCAAGGCTTAGCCCTTAAATGTCTATACTGACCTTATCGATAATAACAGTCAGTCTCATAGTTTTAAATCAATTTATAGACCAAAGTTTCCCAAATATATACCTCTATTTCTGAACTCTGCCCTTGAACACCACCTTCATATATTCAGTTGCCAAGACAACATTATTTATTGGGTGGCTGATGTGCATATCAAATTTAACCTGTCATTCCCTCCCCAGAATACACAGGCTCCGTCCCAAGCTCGCCCCCTCCCATTCCTTAAGATTGACAAGATCCATGAGGAGGTTAATTCACTCTTCCAGGCTGGAGATCATGGTGAGCTGAGCTGGGAAGGTGCCAACCAGGATGGGGAGAGGGAAGATGGATTCTAATGAATGAATTCCCTCTATGATACAGAAATACAAACTTGGAAACATAAAGTAATCTTATAAATTACTTTACCCATTTTTTTTTTTCATTTTCGGTTGAGGAAGTGATGTCTAGAGAGATGAAATGACTTTGTAAATTTATACATCCAAACTCCTTTCCAACACTGTCTCTGTCCCATTCCAGAAAGAATTACTTTAGTTAGCCTCCAGAGCGATTTCCTAGATTAACTCAAACACAGCTAGCACTCACATTTTAACTAAAAAACTATAATGATCTATAATGCAGGTGTTTATATCATGATGGCATGGCTTACTAATAACACTTTCCTATTGTCCTTAAATGTTATACAACGTACTTCCAACTGTACTCTAGTTTACCTTTAAATATTTGAGCAATATTTAAAGATTTCACTTAATATTTAGTGTGATTTTAGAAAAGGTTTAATTCATTAAATTATTCCTTGGTATCTGACTTTGCAATTCGGGCCCTTATAGCTGCAAGTTTTCTCGGGTATCCATCCATCTCACTGATGCTCCTGAGAGCCTAGCAGTACCAGAACGCATAAACACACGAGAACACGTGATTCTCTGTGCTCATATTTATTAGAAGTTTAACAACATATACACGTTTCATAGCTCATCTTCTTTACTAATTAGGTAGCAAATCTCATTCCCCACAAATGACTTGGCAAAGAGACCTAGTAAGAGAATGAAGGGACAGGACAGTTTTAGCAGCTCTCCTAATACAGAGTCTTGGTTATAGTCCTGTCTGTGAAGAGAAATTTTAGTAAGTTCAAAATAATTCCTTAATGAGATTTCTTAAAAAGAAAAAAAAAGCCTCCTTAATTGTTTTATAGAGCAATGATAAAATTAATCCAAATGATCATTCTCCTTTTTTTCTAGCATATATTTGCAACTTAATAATTAGTTGTGAAATTTAAATGCTACTGAAATGGTATTGCCAAAGAATTTCTAATTAAAGTGCACTTTCTATTCACATTTTCTAGGTGACTTATGGGCCAATGACTCCATTCTCAGTTAGTCAAAAATCTATAGAGGAGTCAGTTCATTTTTCAAGAAGAAAGATTACCATGCTCTCTTCGAAACTGTTCAAATGTAAGCACTCACTTTCAGGCTGATCAGAAAAGTTGGCCAACTATGAGGGGTTCTTTTTATAACTTTGAAGCAGTAATGAGTTACTATTGCTGATTTAAAAGACTAAAGTCATAACCATGCAAATATCACAGTCTGAAATCAGTGATACAGGGTTATTTTTAAAAATGCCAACATGTATCAAAAATTTAAAAATGGATGAAACTATGTCATGTAAAAAGTATACTCCTCTCCTTTAAATAACAGATCAGTAATGGACACACTAACAAAGAGTCAATTTAAAATCTGACCATGAAAACTAAACAGAAGAAGAAAGTAAGGATTAAGATAGAGATCCTTTGACTGTGGTGGGGCTGACCAGTGAACCACAGTATGCATGTATGCGGCTCCATTTTCTGTGTTTCCATCTGTTACTCCAAATGCCAACAGGATTCTGGGGAATAGTTATCTATTTTGAAAATGCCATGCTTTTTGCACGTTTTGACACTCTGATGACTTACATTTTGTCAACTGAGCACTGGAAGATTGTTCCTTTAGACTGCCCTGGAGTGGAAGGAGGGTAGCTAAAGGTGACACACAGGGGCCACATGCAGGAGGCTGTGTCTTAACTCTAAGATTTTAGTTTTCACTGAGGAACAAGTCATTCTCAGTTCCAAATCTTCCAGAAAAAATCTGTCCTCTAACCATATTTGAAGACAAAAGTGAATCATGTAGCTAAAACGTCTAAGCCATCATAAAAGCATCCAAACAAGCAAAAGTTAAAATACTCACATAACTCCTCCCCCAAACATCCTAAAACAGTGACCTTTAGATCAGAAATGCTTGTGCTCCAGATAACTGCATTCTTGCCAACCTCCCTCCCCCCCTACCACCCACCCCCTTCATCCAAATGCAAGCACATCCGAACTGCTTTTTGCTGTTTAGGGGAACTGAGAGGCTACATTTTAATTGGTGTTCCCTAATCCAAATAATTATTTGCTCATCTTTTCTATCCACATTTAGATTTCAGTAGTTTGTTTTTTCTTTCTAAGGAATTAAGAAAAAAAATTTTCTCATTTGTATGATTAGACATTTTAGAAGACTCAGAATCAAAATGAAAATACTCAAAGCAATGCAATTCCAACCTGAATTAGTGGGTTTTTCATTTCTTGGGAAACATATCTGAACAAAACATTGCTGATTTCAGAAAAAGTCTAGGGTGCACGCTAGTTTACATGTTTGATATTCTTTCGGAAGACTTCATTGAAAAGACAGATAGGAAAATTATTCTCTCTGATTAAGACTGGGAGTAAAGCATGGGATGAGAAAAGAGGCAGAATATGGCAAGTTGCCTCATTAATATTCCACAATATTTTGATTAAAAAAAAATTAAGTCTCAGCATGAAATTCATCTAAGAAAAATATCTGTGCTACTTCCCAGTTACCTGGTGACAGTAAACTATGGTATGATTATTTTGAAGCTCTGCTGCGTCCTTAATATCATGGCTGAGTTCTGGTATGGAGCTGACACCAGCATTTCCCTCATCAGTGGTCCCATTAGCCATGAGATAATGATAATTCTACACACAATAATGATGATGGCCTTCCGTTTCTGAATGCTTACTATGTGCCCGATCTTATGCTAAACACTTTACATGCATACTATCATTTTTTAAAACAGTATACCCTAAAGCAGATTTAAAGAAAAGTGTTGGTCAAAGCATGACTTCCATTTAGATAAGGACTTGGGTTCACATAATCACTTCTAATTAACATTCTGCGTTTTCTTTAAATCAAAATTCTAAGACCTTGATGTGCTTCTCTTCCAGCAAAATTGTTTAAGCTCCTATTGCTCCCAGCATTAAGGATGTAACACATCCTCTGCTCCCTTCCAGCCTAACTGGGTGTCACGGCCAACTGTCTCTAACGAAGTGAAGACATCTCCCACCTCCCTGTTAACCGATTCAGGACTTGGCTGTGCAGATTTATAACAGACTCTACAATAATTAATTAGGCCTATTTACTTAATTGTATATCATAATACTTTTGTTTTTAATATTTCTTTCTATTGGCTTTTGCTCTATTATTTATGGGTTTCATAAAAAATGATTTGTTAAAGAAAATAAGACTCTATTCCTAGGAAGGGAAGAATCCTAACTTGGCCTTTCTTAGAAATTTCCATCTATGTGCATATGACACTGCACTGTTCTACTGGTTGAAAATATGGCTTATTTTCCCATATGGTGTGTTTCTAGAGAGCTAGACAGGGGTGTTTCAGATTAAGCAGAGCAGGATGGAGTCATTGCTGCTGGGAAACATCCCGTCCACACGGTGAAACATACTAGCTGAAGAAAACATTTGTTGAAACATTATCTATCAGGCAACCTGTTCCCGTGCTGAGAAGCTAATGTTGCCTCTCCTGCACCAGTTAATTCCTTCCAAAAACACATGTAGTTCCAGCCGGGCTGTATCATTCAAATCATAATCCATCGAGGGACACAAACCTGGAGATGTCTGACTTTTAATATTCAATAGTCCGGTCTCTGATAGATTTCCTGACTTACCCTAAAGAACATAATTCTTCTTTCAGATCTATGCTGCAGGCAAAAGGCACAGTTTGAGAAACAATGTGTTTTCTACTACCTAAACTCACATGTACAACAAAAAGCACCACGATGAGTATTTTGTAATCCTTGCTACCACTATAACTATGACAAATGGCACTAATGTTTGCAATGACCAAATTAAGCAGTAGACGTGGATCTACTATTCCCCAAGAAAACATTCTCTATATTCTTATCCATTTTATATTTCTTAACATCTTTTGAGAAGAAACATTTAAAGTGTATTTAGTGATAAATAAAACAAAATCCAAGTTAAAACTGTTAATTTCTTAACACAAATTTCATTCCCAAGCTGAATAGTCAGTTGGTTGGTTAGTTCATATTTTCTCCGTTATGACGTTTCTCTGTGGCACTAGTGATTTGGATTTCTTTAAAAGAAAGTTTGTTTATCCTGAAAGTGAAATAACTTAATAGGCTTGGTATGTTTTTATTTCATAACAATCTAACTTTGCTGAATTAACAAGGGCACTTTGCTCTTCCCTAGTCCACATGTAACTGGAGGTAATTTCCTCTCTGTTACTCTGGAGGCTAACTCTTATTATAATTAGCCTACTGGGGCTTCCCTGGTGGCGCAGTGGTTGAGAGTCCGCCTGCCGATGCAGGGGACACGGGTTTGTGCCCCGGTCAGGGAAGATCCCACATGCCGCGGAGCGGCTGGGCCCGTGAGCCATGGCCGCTGAGCCTGTGCTCCACAACGGGAGAGGCCACAACAGTGAGAGGCCCGCGTACCGCCAAAAAAAAAAAAAAAAAATTAGCCTACTGTACCTAGGGAGTTTCTCTAGGGCCTATAATGTGGAGGTTTTTGAGGCGTATCAACAAAAAAGAGAGCCAAGAGAAAACCAGAACGTACTTATGAACCATCTAGATGTGAACAACGGCAAGAATACTGCATATTAAACATTAGCAATTCAACCACACTGGTCTTAGAAATTTGTTAGCTTGAATGGATTTGCGGAATATAAGAAAGGTTATAAACAAATAAGGTAAGCATGTGATTCCAAAGGCTGGAAAATAATCATACAGGTAACCCAAAGGAAAAAGAAAGAAATGAATAATGAAAAGAATGTAGATGTAATGAATTAGAAAGCAAAAGTAGAATACATTTGCAACAAAACCAGAACTAGTAGTAAAAAGGAAAAACTTCATGCTAGTTTAATTTGTATTTTTTCTAAGAGAAAGAAGTCCAAAATAAATAAATAAACAGAGGAGGTTCATTTCATTCCACTGGCTCACCAAGGACAATCACATGGTCCTCTTGCCCCATGTGTAACCCAGTCTGTCGCTACTGCAGAGGCAAAATAATGATGTGATTTAAACCCTAGAATCTGGAGTCAAATCTTACAGGTCTGAGTCCTGGTTCTCTCACTTACCAGCTGTGTGACCCTGGACAATTTACTTAACCACCCTTGCCTTACTTTCCATGTCTTTAAAATGGGAATAATCACAGAACCTAACTCAAGGTTTTTATGAAGATCTGTTGAACAAAATTTGTAAAGTACTTAGAACCATACCTGTAAACAGAGAAAAAAATATTTAGTCAATAATAATAAAACCCCCTATTTTTCTCTACAGAAGGATGGGAGTTTTTTCATGGACCTCATTGTCTATACTGAAACATCCGACTACTGCTTTTTGCGCAACTTTGTACTCTCCTTAATGGCCATTTCATATTGTTTAAAAATGAGTCTACATAGTCTTTGACAGTTCCCCCATCCAAAAGGGTAAGTGTAAGTAGGGACTGACCTTAGTATCTTCTTTTGTTGAATAGAATGTGTTGGAAGTGAGGCTGCATGGGTTCTGAGATCAGGCATTAAAAGGTGGCACTTCCAGGGGCTGTTAAAAGCTTCCAGGGGCTGCTCTGTCTTGAGATTCTTGCCCTTGGAATCCATCTACCACATTGCAAAGAAGCCCAGGCCACATGGAGAGGCCACAGTCTCTCACAGAGTGTTCTGGCCAAAAACTTCAGCTAAGGTCCCTACCAACAGCCAGTATCAATCACCAGATGTGTACAGAGATGTGTTGTGCAAAAATGTCCATATAGTTTACAACACTGTAATGTAATTACAGTTAATAGTTAATAGTTGTTAAGAGGGAGTGATAGTTAATTTTAAGTGTCAGCTTGACTGGACCATGGATGCACAGAGATTTGGTCAAACAGCATTCTGGGTGTGTCTGTGAGGGTGTTTGGTTGAGAATAACATTTGAACCAATAGAGCGAATAAAGCAGATTACCCTCCCTGATATGGGTGGGCTTCATCCAGTCTCCTGAAAACCTGAGGGGAACAAAAGGGCTGAGTAAGAGGGAGCTCCACCTGTCTCCTGAGCTGGGAAATTGTCTTTTCTGGCCTTCAGACTCAGGCTGAAATATAGGTTCTCCCTGGGTCTCTAGCCTGCTACCTTTCAGACTGGAGCTTATCCCATCACCTCTCCTGGTTCCCAGGCCTTCGGACTCAGACTGGAACTACACCATCCATCGACTCTCCTGGGTCCCCACCTTGCTAAATGCAGACCTTGGGACTTATCAGCCTCCACTACTGTGTGAGCCAATTCCTTAAAATCAATCAATCCCTCTCTCTCTCTCATTCCATGCATATGTATGTATGTGTATATATATTTGGTTCTGCTTCTCTGGAGCAGGGGTCCCCAATCCCCCGGCCACAGACCGGTACCAGTCTGTGACCTGTTAGGAACCAGGCCGCACAGCAGGAGGTGAGCAGCCGGCAAGTGAGCGAAGCTCCATCTGTATTTACAGCCGCTCCCCATCGCTCTTAGTACCGCCTGGGCTCCGCCTCCTGTCAGATCAGCGGCGGCATTAGATTCTCATAGGAGCGCGAACCCTACCGTGAACTGTGCACGCGAGGGATCTAGGTTGTGCGCTCCTTATGAGAACTGAACGCCTGATGATCTGAGGTGGAGCTGAGGCGGTGAGGCTAGTGCTGGGGAGTGGCTGCGAATACAGATTATCATTAGCAGAGAGGGTGACTGCATAGAGACCATCATAAATCAACTGCCTGCAGGCTCATATCAAAACCCTATCAGTGCGTGGCAAGTGACAGTTAAGCTGCATCTGGCGGCAGGCTCTTTAGTGGCAGGTGAGTTCATGTACTTCAGTTGTACAGCTGCAGCTGGTGACAGGCTTTAAGTCAGAACCTGACACTTATTTTGGTCTGCGTGTGGTCTGCCCGTTATTTTATTTATCACTTTCGTCCGAGCCTCTTTCCCCGCACGGTGCACTTGTCTCAGTCACAGTTTTGGTAAGCCCACAAGCTAACTTACCTAGCTGAAAGGACTAAAATACAAACATCACTGGAGAGCTTCTTTGAAAAGGGGGAAAGACCCAACGATGAGACAGCGAAAGACTCTAAGACTGCCAACAAAAAGAAAGCTGCGTTTAAAAGAAAATACCAAGAGTCCTACTTAAATTACAGGTTCACTGCAACAGGTGATTCATGTTCTCCAAGCCCACTTGTATAATATGTGGCGACCAGCTATCCAGCGAAGCCATGAAACCTTCAAAACTGCTTCGCCACATGGAGACCAAGCACCCTGCATTAAAAGACAAGCCTTTGGAGTTTTTCAAAAGAAAAACACGTGAACACGAAGAACAGAAGCAATTATTGAAGGCCACCACTTCATCAAAAGTGTCTGCACTGACAGCATACTTCTTAGTAGCTAACCACATTGCTAAAGCTAAGAAGCCCTTTACTATTGGTGAAGAGTTGATCCTGTCAGCTGCAAAGACATTTGTCATGAACTTTTAGGAGAGGCTGAAGTTCAAAAGGTGGCACATGTTCCACTTTTGGGTAGCCCATAACTAGATGAATCGATGAAATAGCAGAGGGTATTTAGGCACAATTGTTAGAGAGGATTAATGAGTCACCGTGGTACGCATTCCAGGTTGGCGCGTCTACCAATGTTGACAACAAGGCAACAATTCTTGTTTTTGTGTGATATACTTCTCAGGACGATGTGCATGAGGATATGTTATGTGCACTTTTGTTGCCGACCAACACCACAGCTGCAGAACTATTCAAGTCTTTGAATGATTACATATCAGGAAAACCGAATTGGTCATTTTGTGTTGGTATATATGCACAGACAGAGCAGCTGCCATGACTGGACGGCTTTGTGGTTTCACTAATTGGGTCAAAGAGTTAGCTTCTGAATGTGAGGCTGTGCACTGTGTCATCCATAGAGAAATGCTGGCTAGCCGAAAACCGTCACCTGAACTTAACAATGTTTTGCAGGATGTGATTAAAATCATCAACCACGTTAAAGTACGTGCCCTTAACTCACGTCTGTTTGCGCAGCTCTGTGAGGAGACGGACCCAGAGCACACACGTCTTCTCTTATACACGGAAGTGAGATGGCTTTCCAAAGGGAGATCACTGGCCAGAGATTTTGAGTTACAAGAGCCGCTCCACAGATTTCTTTTAGGAAAACAGTCACCACTGGCAGCACGTTTCAGTGACATAGAAGGGGTTGCAAAACTTGCTTACTTGTGTGACATATTCAACCTGCTCAACGAACTCCATCTGTCACTTCGGGGGAGAATGACAGCTGTGTTCAAGTCCACAGATAAAGTGGCTGCATTCAAAGCCGAACTGGAATTATGGGGGTGGCGAGTGAACATTGGGATTTTTGACATGTTTCAAACATTAGCAGAGATTTTGAAAGAGACAGAGCCAGGGCCTTCTTTCTCCCAGCTGGCGCATGATCACCTAACTCAGCTTTCAAAAGAGTTTGAGCGTTACTTCCCAACCACAAAGACCCCCAAACTGGGAAGGAATGGATCCGCAACCCCTTTGTGAATAAGCCAGGTGAACAGACTTCCGTGCTAGAAGAGGATCAACTGCTTGAGATCGCAAATGACGGCAGCCTTAAAAGTACGTTTGAGACAACTTCAAATCTCCATACATTCTGGATTATTAAAGTCAAGGCGGAATATCCTGAGATTGCCACAAAAGCACTGAGAAGCCTGCTTCCATTTCCAGCATCCTATCTTTGTAAGGTAGGGTTTTCTGCAGTGACAGCAACCAGAACGAGATCATGGAGTATAGACTGGACATAGCAACACACTTCGGGCGTCACTGTCTCCCATCACCCCCAGATGGGACCATCTAGTTGCAGGAAAACAAGCTCAGGGCTCCCACTGATTCGGCATTATGGTGAGTCGTATAAGTATTTCATTATATATTACAACGTAATAATAATAGAAATAAAGTGCACAATAAATGTAATGTGCTTGAATCATCTGGAAACCGTCCCCCCGCCCCCCAGATCCACGGAAAAATTGTCTTCCACGAAACCAGTACCTGGTGCCAAAAAGGTTGGGGACCGCTGCTCTAGAGAACCTGAGTAACATAGAGGGTAAATTTGTGCCATATATATATATATACACACACACCCAATTTAAAAAACTCCCCTGGAGGAAGTTATAAGGATTTGATGACCCAATATTGATAAAGCACTTAAAACCATGCCTGGAAAATAGAAAACTACTATTTAAATGTCCATTAAATAAACAAACTTACCCTCTATTCTCTGGAGAAAGATGGGAGTTTGTCTAAAGATCATATATAATTTCTTTCTCTACACTGGCATACTGGAGTGGAGGCTCTTCTTTTCAAAACTTTCATCATTTTCAATCCCATGTCCCTTTTTGCCTTTAACCACTAACACCTAAATGTGAAGCCACGATTTCAAAAATCAGCCTGCATAAATGTGACCTCCTCATCCTCTACCTCAATTCAACTACCACCCTGTACATTTATTCGTTTTCCTAACAGGGGATAAAAATCATATCTCTGGATGTATCTGTTCTCCCTGTAAAGCACAGTGCTTTGTCTGCAGGAAGTAGTCTGCAGCTACCTTGCCTTTCCTATTCTCTGTACTGTGGGCACGTCATCTGCAGGTTCACCAACTTATTCCTCCTGCCTGTTTATTCTCCTCACGACTGTCCTCTTGTCTGAATCCCATTGTTATTTCATAAACCCCACCTGGATCATAAAAACACCTGTTCCTTCCAGCCCTCCCTCCTTCAATTCCTATGGCAGCTACGGTCTATAATATAAAATTGTCAGCCATCAGTCAGCAAATAGGTCCAAAGGGTGCCAATGCATTGATCCCTCCACCTTCAGGGCAGTGGGGAGTAGCCTGGAAGGACTGGAGCCCATGGGCCAGTCACTTCCTTCTGAACCAGCCTCACTGATTCTCTGTGTGCCCCAATATGAAAAAGTTGGGGAGCTCTGGTCTATACTAGCCATCTATGTTTAGAAATTAGTATCTTGAACTGTTTTTATTTTAATGCAGACATTCATTCTATTCAGTTAGATTACAAACCTGTCCCGAGACCAGTAAACATTATCACTTACATCTTCTTTGACAGCAGAGAGCCACGCAAATGGTAGCTGCTTAGTGGGGTGTACTTCGTAAATCAGATCTCCCATAGCCTTGGTTTAAAATCCCCACCTTGCCATTTTAAAGTCGCATGGTCTCCTGGGATTTCATAATTCTCAGTCTGTTAAGTCCTCATCTGTAAAGTGGGGAGACTGAAGTGAGGATTAAATGAGCAAATGCATCTAAAGTGCTCATCACACAGAAGATGTTCCATAAATGACAGCTGCTTTCTTACGTGATTTCCCTGCTGCTGGTGAAGATAAAGGAGGAGATGTGAAAGTTAATGCCTGTATCAACAAGATATAAACTTCCTGGAAAATATAAATCTATCTGAAAAATAAAAGTTTACAATAGAAAATGAAAATCTGAATGTTAAGATTAAAATTCCAGAAACACACACACAGCGGTTAGGTTTAAAGTGGGCACCTGATCTCTAGTAACTGATTTCCGTCCCTCTGCCTGATGATTTGCATGTTCTTTGAAAGAAGTCTCCCAGTCACATCGCTGTCATCACACTTAGTTATAATCCAGGAGCATTTGCCGGTTTTAGTTCAACAAGTGCTAAGCATTTTGTTGCCATATGTGCTGTAACCAGATTTTCTTGATGTAGCTTTCAAAGCTACAGATCTCCTTCTCTTTTTTGATGGAAAAATGTTAAAAAAACCAAAAGCAAAATACAAATTTGGTTTTGAAACAGAATTCAGGGAAACCTTCTGAAAACCTACCTGCTACCCAGAAAACAAGATGCTCACTCTCCCCTCCTTTAGTCCAGAGCAAATGTCAGTAGCTGCTATTTCATCCACCCTTTATAGAGCAAATGCCAGACAGGATGACATATGAGAAGACATTCAGTGCTCTGCAGTCATCAGGAATAGTTACAGAAGTAAAAGGACAAGCCAGTGCCCATGCCGCCAGGAACTCTCCCACTGCAGCAGATGGAGGGTGACCCGTGGATGGAGGTGAGAGCACATCTTCCTGGACTGCAAAAACCGCTGCATTTGCAGTCAGATGCCACCCAAGAATAGAAATACAGAAATGAAACATTTAGGTGTGGAGAAGCAAAAACCTCTTACAGAGCAATTCTTGTTTTTTCCATGTAGAGCATGAAACTCAGTTATTCTGAAAAATTATTTTTAACATAAAAATGCCCGGGTATATACAAAATCGGACTTCCCCAGTACGTATAAGTAAGTGTACATTTAGCAAGCTAAATTCATGAGAGACACGTTCCATTTGTCATGAGACTTAATAACCCAAATAAAAGAAATTAGGTGTTTTACATTTTAAATTTTGCTTCCTTAAATTTGAACATATTCATGTCCTTCTAAATTTAACCATAAAACTTTGACCAAAAAATCGTGTCCTCCATTTGAGGAAACGATCCAGGTATATACTCTATGATATGGAGCCCCTTTTTTTTATGCCTGATGAAAGGAATCACTTAATTTACAATCCATCGACTACATTCAACTGTCTTGTCAGAGAACCATTAGTTACAATCATTCTGTGAAGGAATTCTATAGTTTTCCTTTTCACAGCAATGAGGAAGAACACAATGCTTCCTAGAACAATGTGTTTGAAGAGCAACTTTTCAGAAACTGAGTGAACATTTTGGCTCTAGGTACCTGGTAAAAAAAAAAAAAATCAATTCTCAAGAATTAACAACAGTCTGACCATCACCACAGTGGATGGTGAACAAACCAGTAAAGAACAGCTCCAGCAAAGATGAGCCACAAAGAAGGAGTGTGCGGACAACCCTGGGTTAGAGATGGCAAAAACAAAGCAAGAAAAGTGCCGCAAAATGAATGAAAAAAATTAATTGAGGCAGGAGGATAAAGCAGCACAAGAATGACAAATGGAAAGAAGAAGATCACTAAAGAAGCAGAGTGGAGAGCGAGCTTGCTGCACGCGTCCGGATGTTATCTCCACCTTCCTTTTCCTTCTTCTCCTTAGCACACCTGCAGCAGCCTGGCAGCCAGTGTTTCTATGCTGCCCACCCCCGTCCCCATTGTCCATAATCTGCCACTCGGAAAAAGCTAAATGCTCCAGCGTTTCTGTGATCACCTTTTCTTACTGAAATTTTGCTGTGTCTCATTCTTCAAAGTGCTTGGTGTGGGTAACGAAACTGAGAAGTGCATTGTGTTCATCTAATTATTCATTCATTCAACACATACTCATTAGAATATTCCACAATGAATAATACAAGCAGATCTCTGCTGTCATCAAGCAAATAATAAAAAAGAAACACAAATACCTTAAAGCTACTTACAGGTTGTAATAAGTGCTATGGAGCATATAAACAGGGCGCTGGGATAGGAGGACCTAAAGTAAGAAGCTCAGGAAAAGCCTCTTTGAAGAAAGGAGATCTCACCTGAGATTGGATGAAGCCAGAAGAAACCAGCCATTCACAGTGTGGGCAGAACATTCCTGGAGAAGGAGAAGGAAGGTAAGGGTGGAGTGCTGTGAGCCATAGGGTCATGTTATGTCACAGTGCAAAGGAAAGACTCCTGAGTTTTAAATGGAAGTGTGACATGTTCTAACTTATACTTTTCAAAAGATCATTTCACTGTTGTGTGGGAAACGAATTAACATCGGGTCAGGGTGGAAAACAAGAGACCACTTTGAACACCTCTCCAGGTGAGAGCAAGGAGTGGCCGAGATGCAGTTTGCAGGACTGGCTGGTAGACGTCACTTGTGTCGGGTTTGTGAGAGAGAAGTCTGAGGATTAGAATGTAGGGGGTGAAAAGGAAACGAGATGGACGGTTTGGACATGAGCTAAGATGTGGCAACAGTGGCAAAGTCTGGCTGATTTATTTCTGAATATTTCTTGCACGCACCTCTTCCTCTTCGTTCTGACCATTGCTACCCTAGAAGATCTTCCTCACCTGATACCTGAATTGACAAGAGGTGCGTTACTCCATCAGACAGTATCTTATTACTTTCTCCTGAACCCCGATCATAAACAAGGATTCTGGAAGGAATATAGTTCTCTGATGGAATATTCAGACAGGGTTGCCTCAGAATATAAAACTAATCTTTTACATATTGCACTTTTCTTTATTAGATCAGAGCCAAATATACAATCTTTTACTAAAGTCAAATTTGTAAAGCTAAGAAAATATATCAAGCATCTAATCAATTCCAGTTTTAGAGAAAACCACAGACTATTTGACTTGGAACTTTCTCAGGCATCGTGCAGTCCTGCCACCTGCCTTATATGAATGAGCGAACTGCTTCCAGGTACACGAGGAGCTGCCCGCAGAACCGGGACAGGAACGCAGGCCTCTTAATTCTTAGTGTGCATCATTTACACTTCTAATGTAACCACATTATATGATAAGATTTAACCAAAACAACAGCCGTCAAAGCTATTTTTTTCCAGAGGAGGCCAATATGGAAATTTCAGAGGCTCTAATGCCTGGACATTCTGTTTTCTTGTCAAATTTCCCAAATCATAAATAGATTAGGGGGTTGGAAAGAAACAGGTGTCCTTCTTTTTGTGTATTCATTATTAAGTAATCTGGCATGCATCAATGGAACATTTTTTTCCTGGAATTTTCCAATTAGCTTTTATAGGGCCTTTAAAATGGAATAATCCCTAATTGTGATGTTTGAAACCTGTTCAAAAAAAAAAAAAAACAAAAAACAAAAAACCTCCTCTAGGACAGGAAAAAAAAAACGAAAGCTGCCAATCCTTAGCCAGGAAGCTTATCATTGAAATCCAAAGTACACACTGGAACCACAACTTGACGGTGAGCCAGAGAAGGGATTTCAAAAGAACGGTGATGATTTGGTCAAGTGGGAGACACCCTTGATATTTAAAGCTATCAATACCTGCGTCACAAAGAGCCACATACACTAAGAGAAATAATCTATGTGGGGAATAATGTGCTATTGTTTGAACAAAACAGGATAATCTCTAATTGTATGTGGCATTCCAGAAATTCTAAGAGGAACAGAAAAATCCCTGCAATTCTATAATTGAATGTTCACAAATCTTTAACGGGATTCTTTACCAGCTGGACTCTTTATCTGCACCATTTTTCTCACCTTTATCAATCACAGGATGTCTTCCCATCCATGGGTTCCCTGGTGGATGAGCAGTGGTTTCTGATACTTTTGCACTAAGTGACTTTCTCACAGCAGTGAGAACCCTGCTTTTCTGTCCACCATCCACTCTTTAGAAATTAGGGTATAAAATGGCAATCAATGTATAATATATATTTAGTGCACCACAACAAATCATGCCAGATGCAGCCTCCTAAACATTGAGTGTATTTCCAACTCAATCATATTCTTCCTTTGATATTCCATTCCCACAGGACCATGTAGTAGAGAAATCTGGACCTGTCTGTGTGGGGAGGGCATGATAGAAATTTGTCCATCACACATCTCCCCTGGAGGGGCCACCCCAGTTACACATGCCAGGGCCGACTCCCGGAGCCAAAAAGGACAGGGAGCCTCGGTTGACTTGATCATCAAAGCTTCCCCTTATCTCAATTAATCACCGTCCCTGCATATTTCTAAGTTTTCCAAAATGTCTGGTTTATTTGAAGAGAAACGTTAGTCCCCAGTACTAGAAGTAATCCTTTCTGTCTCCTTCAGGCTCTCTCCTCTCTATTTCTCTCTCCGCCTCCTTCTCTTGCTTTCTCTGTTTCAAGTTCAGTAGGAAGGACTCACGCCATTCACCTCGTCATAGCTTTCACGGTACCAAGCTTACTGAGAGCTCACATACAGTGCACGCTTGACTAATAATCCCAGGGAGCATCGTTCTGTCAAGCAGGACACGTGTTTGACATCAGACCAACTCCTGATCCTGAAAGTTTTAATTCTGACTCATCCCATCAGGGAAGGGATGCAGTGCTGTGGTTGATCTCCGAGTGAGTAATTACATCTGAGTGCCTCAGCTCTCCCTGCAATTTCATCAAATTCTTCCTGTCCCAAATTACAGTGTCAACACAACAGTCTACTGTTAGGTAGTGTGCATATTTCCAGGTCAATAATAATATTTTCTTATTATACTTTTGATTTGATAAATACCTTCTAGTATCATTAAGCTTCCTTAAGGTTAAAAGAACTGTAGAAACATGAAGGAACATATCTTTAATAGTGGCAACGTTAACCATTCTAAACTCTATCAAGAAGCTGTGAACTGTGAGAAACAAGACAGTAAAATAGTCCTGCGTGGTGAACTTTTAAACTAAATTAGACTGATGTGAAATTACAGAGAGAGGGTTGCTGAGTCATCAGAAGCACAGTCCTAGCAAAACTCGTGTTTTGCGTGCCTGCTGTTCCCATTCCCATGATGTGCTACTGTAACCGGCTCTCACTTTAAAGTGGTTGTACTAAACAAACACCGTACGCTAACACATATATATGGAATCAAAAAAAAAAAAAAACAACGTTCTGAAGAACCTAGGGGCAGGACAGGAGTAAAGACGCAGACGTAGACAGTGGACTTGAGGCCACGGGGAGGGGGAAGGGTAAGCTGGGACGAAGTGAGAGAGTGGCATGGACATATATATACTACCAAACGTAAAACAGATGGCTAGTGGGAAGCAGCCGCATAGCACAGGGAGGTCAGCTCGGTGCTTTGTGACCTCCTGGAGGGGTGGGCTAGGGAGGGTGGGAGGGAGACGCAAGAGGGAGGGGATATGGGGATATATGTATACGTATAGCTGATTCACTTTGTCATACAGCAGAAACTAACACACCATTGTAATGCAATTACACTCCAATAAAGAGGTTAAAAAATAAAAAAATAAAGTGGTTGTACTGCTTTTTCCTCTATTGTAGTTGCTAGGATACTACTTTCTGCTTCTAGGTATTCTTGTTCCTCAGGGACCATATACATTTCACCCAGGCCTGCCTGAATGTAATGCTTGGCTATCTGACCTGTCACCCCTACTCTAAGGCTGAACACTCAAAACCCATGAGAAAAATTGAGGTGTGCTGCTCCCCTGAGGCTATAATGAAGGCCCAGACAGGGCTCTGACTTCCTGAGCAGAAATCAAGTTGCAAGCCAATCACTTGGGTTCTGATCCGAGTATGGTCATGAATGATCAAGTCAACCGAGCCTCCCTGTCCTTTTTGGCTCCGGGAGTCGGCCCTGGCATGTGTAACTGGGGTGGCCCCTCCAGGGGAGATGTTGCTGGAACTCACAGAATGACATCTGAAGTATGCCCATGAGAGAGATTTTCCAATAATGATTATTCTATTCCACCAATCTTCTGTCTCTGATGAACTCTCCTGCTTACCTCACACGTAAGCTACTGAAAAAGAAAAATATTCTATACAAAACCCTGGCGTTGCTTTCACCCCAGGGATTTACAAATCCATCTGCCCAGGTGGAATGTCAGTGATTATTCATTGAACGAATCATTATTCACCAGCAAAAACTATTCCACTTCGGATATAGCTCAGGTATTTTTATTTTTATTATTATTATTATTTTTTGTGGTACGCGGGCCTCTCACTGTTGTGGCCTCTCCCGTTGCGGAGCACAGGCTCCGGACGCGCAGGCTCAGCGGCCATGGCTCACGGGCCCAGCCGCTCCACGGCGTGTGGGATCTTCCCGGACCGGGGCACGAACCCGTGTCCCCTGCACCGGCAGGCGGACTCTCAACCACTGCACCACCAGGGAAGCCCAGCGCCACCAGGGAAGCCCGAGGTATTTTTATTTTTGGGTTTTTGTGCCCTTTAGACAGTGCACCCTATAGGGAATGGTTTTCAGAAGCTATTACAGAACCAAGGCCTAGCAATGGAATTGGGAATGATTGAGACATTATACAGTAGTTTTCTGTCAAAGTGAAAAAAAAAATACATGATATGAGACCATGAATATCTGGGAAACAGATTCACTGCATCACGAAAAATTGTAGAGATCATCAAATGAACCTGATTTGGCGAGCAAAATCTACAGTAGGCCAGTATATAAAAAACAAATGCTGTGTAATATCACTTATATGTGGAATCTAAGAAAGCTGAACTCAAGAGAAATAGAGAGTAGAATGGTGGTTGCCAGGGTAGCAGAAAAGGGGAGACGTTGATCAAAAGGTACGAACTCCCAGTTATACGAGGAATAAGTTCTGAGGATTAAATGTACAGCATAGTGATTATAGTTATCAACACTGTATTACATACTTGGAAGTTGCTGGAGAATAGATCTTAAATGTCCTCACCACAAAAAAGAAATGGTAATTATGTGACACGATGAAGGTGTTAGCTAAGACTACGGCGGTAGTCATCTCCCAGTATTTAAGTGTATCAAATCGACAACTTGTATGCCTTAAACTTACACAATGTTACATCTCAATTATAACTCAATGAATCTGGGAAAAATTAAAACATAAATTACTGGTTTTAAATGAAAAAAGAAAAAGAACTTTTGTAATAGGTTCCACTGTTGTCAAAGACTTGCTCTTAAGAATGCAGTGGGTTCAGCTCCAAGCTGGATCACAAGGGCTTGAGTCACCTGGGCTTATGGCTCCCACAAGAAAGCATGGAGAGCATACATTATAAAACACACATACATAGTCAACTCTATTATCTATAATTAGCCTTTCAAGTTCGATTAATATAATTAAGTTAGAGGGTTTATAAATCTACTGTTTTAATATCTCCTATCGTGACTTTTCTTTCACTGAATCTGTATTCAAAGAAACAAACATACAGCAATTTTTCTTTATATGCATTTTTTTTCAGGAAAACACTGTTTTTCATGCACAGTCACATTGTTTAGGTTGAAGGTCTACATCATTGAGAAAGGAAATATTTCTGAGCTTTGGAACAGGGTAAAGAAATTAGAAGATAAGTTAACTCCTCTTGAACAGTATCTGTAAAGCTACTCTTGGAAGTGTTTTGAATGCTTAAGAATTTTAGATGCAAAAATATCCCGAAGTCCTAAGTGAAATAAAGGTAAACATACTATCTACCTGCACCACCGTTTCTTTCTGTTGTATGCATGGTTCGAGTCAACTGCACAAAACCTCTGTAGAAATGCAAAGGTAGGGCACATTTGCTGGGAAGTAGGGACAGTGGAGTGCCATGGTGTCTCTGTGCTCCCCCAACATTCCTGAGCATTCTAAAACACAGTACATGCTCATAAATATCTATTCATTAATTCGGCAAATAAAATGGCCACATACAGAAGACAGTATGAATTAGAAACAACTTTTTGGACTAAATACTATTTAATTAAAGAACAGAAGGAAAGAAATTATTTTGGCCCAAAGGATAAGGAAGTATTTTGTAGATGGAGTGAGAATGACAGGCACAAGCATTTTAAACTGTTAACAATGGATGAAAATGTATAGAGGGATGTGTATATTGCATCAACATATAAACTTGGTTGGTTGAAGCATAACTACCGTCCAGTTGTGTAACAAAATAGCCATATTTTCAATTTTCATTCCCATAGGACTTTAAAAATTTGTAAAAGGTTTCTCAATATTGTAGCATTAAGTCTTGTTGGAGAATAACTCAGTGATGGAGGAATAATCGTCCTCACTTTACAAACAAAGAAATGAAGGCTCAGAAACGTTAGTGAATTATCTAAAGGTACTTACAAAAGGTAGATGTACAAATTTCTTCTGATTTACTGTGTAATGTACTTCTACTAAGCCAATGCGTGGTTTATACAAATGTAAGTACAATTTTGTGTGGCCAATGGAGAGGAAGGATGGGGAAAAAAAACATAGGAGACAATTATTGGAGCTCTTAAAATTCAAATTATTTATCATAACTCTTGCCTTCTACCATATATTGAATTTTCTTGGTAAAAATTCTTAAAAATCAGAGACTTTTCAATTTGTAGTTCTGGGAAAAACCACAGGATGTCATCTTGTATAATTCTTTTTTCTGGCAAGCTGTTATTTTTAGATGAGTAACATAACTTTTAAAGCTGGTATAAAGCTTATTTTTTAAGTGAGTTTTATTATTTTGAATGGTAATTCATCCCTATGGCTCAGAAATCAAAATGATTTAATAAATTATATATTAAAAAGTCTTGCTCTGACTCTAATTTCTGTTGTCCTCAATTCTCACACCCACCGGCCCATTCTCACCTCATTGTGTATATCCCTCTGTTTTATACACTCAGATACACACACACACAAACACACAGAACACACACACAGAGATACACTCACACGCATTCATATTTCCCTCTTTATTATTAAATTTAACTCAACCTGAGATATTTTATAATCAATGCAATCTAATCAATGTTTATAATTCATTTTTATTGGAGTACAGGTGCTTTACAATGTTGTGTTAGTTTCTGCTGCACAGCAAAGTGAACCAGCTATACGTATACATATAGCCCCTCTCTTTTGGATTTCCTTCCCATTTATGTCACCACAGGGCACTGAGTAGAGTTCCCTGTGCTCTACGGTAGGTTCTCACTAGTTATCTATTTTATACAGAGTATCAATAGTGTATATGTGTCAATTCCCATCTCCCAATTCATCCCACATCCCCGGTTCCCCTCTTGGTGTCCATACATTTGTTCTTAACGTGTGTCTCTATTTCTGCTTTGCAAAAAAGTTCATCTGTATCATTTTTCTGGATTCCACATACAAGTGATAGTATCTGTGGATGTTTATGGATAAGTGCTTGGGTTCTTCCTAATTTTTGCTGTAAAAACCTTTGAATAGTGAATTGTAGAACAGACAGAGCTAAATTGTAAAGTTAGGTATGCCCATATCTGTGGCCTTTGACCTTTAGCTCCCCACTCCCTCGGTTCCTCTTTTGAGGATGACGTTCTTTGACGGCTTGCTCACCATTACCATCGATGTTCCCCTTATCTCACCATCACCATCGATGTTCCCCTTATCTCCTCAATAAAGGAGGAGAGGAGCGGAAGGCAGGGCTGGGGAAAGATGTTCTGTTTCCAAATTTTCTGGGTAAATGCTAGGTTATACTTTCAGGCCAAAGTTAAAAGCAACACATTCAGATGCTAAACCATAGACATTTACAAGCTTTTAACACATAGATTTCTTCTGCATAACCCCTGGCTTTTTCCAACATGCATTAATCTAGCCATAGGCACATGATTCCTTTTGCCCTTCAGGGCCCCAGTCACTAATGCTGAGGAATTATCAACAATCAGAGTGCAGGCAAGGAACTCCCACGTAGAATATCACTTTTTTTTTTTTTTTTTGCCTTTACAGATTAAATTTCCACCAGCACCTGATAATTTGATCGTAACCTATCTCTACTTGCAGCTTTATGTAGATTTAGCATTAGATTCATCTCCACCCAGGGGCAATGTAACCTGAAAAAAAACCTTGGTTCAATGTTTTTGATAATAAAGGTCTAAATGGGGAGCATCCTGTGATTCAGAAAAGAGGTCAACTTTCTGGCACTGAGCAGAAAACAGCACACAGATATGAACCACCCACTCCAAATTATTAGCTACATCTTAAGTGATTAAAAAACTTGTAATGCAAAAATAGTTATTTAAGGTGTTGCATATCAGAACATACTTAAAAGTACCTTAGGGATATTGTGAAATACCACAATTTCCCATCTTTCATTTCTACATATCTTACTGCTGCATTTTATGTTCGGCACTGGTTGTCTATACAAACTGTTTCTGGAAAATCAAAGTTTATTAATGACATGCTGAAAAGAATAACCCAGTCTCTTTCTCTCCATTTAATCCCAGTGTTCATTTCCTCTTCATCATTCTCTCATACGGCCTTTCATTGGTGTTCCAAGCCAGGTGAATGGTACAGTTTTCCAGGAAGGGTAATATTTCTGGAATAAATGTTCTTTCTAGTCTGAGCTACACAACAACAACAAACTCTGGTGAAAAGAGAAAATTCGTTCCTACCTGACACCAAATAACTGTTTTGAGTGAGGGAAGCCCCAATAACACCTATTTTAAAAGATTGACTCTGGGGCTTCCCTGGTGGCGCAGTGGTTAAGAATCCGCCTGCCAATGCAGGGCACACGGGTTCGAGCCCTGGTCTGGGAAGATCCCACATGCCGCGGAGCAACTAGGCCTGTGAGCCACAACCACTGAGCCTGCGCGTCTGGAGCCTGTTCTCCGCAACAGGAGAGGCCGCGATAGTGAGAGGCCCGCGCACCGTGATGAAGAGTGGCCCCTGCTCGCCGCGACTGGAGAAAGCTCTCGCACAGAAACGAAGACCCAACGCAGCCAAAAATAAATAAATATCTTTAAGAAGATTGACTATGTAGATTATAAAAAGTTTTCTTTCCAACTTGTTCATCTTACCCACTACATAAAATTGGAAAATAATGACAATGGATGTTTAATAGTTTTGTTAATAACTGATGAGATGACAGATGTCAAAATCTTTAAAAAAATACCATGAACTCCCACTTTTATAAATCCATCACAATCACAGACACTGTAAAAAAGTTATATGCAAATTTGCTCCTTGAATTATTATTCATAACTAGAAACTGGAAACCATCAAGAAGATCTACAATAAGAAGGTGGCTAAGTAAACAAAGGCGCATTTTATTTTTCGTTCTTCTCTGCCACATAGTGCAAGAATGATCTCCAAAAGTTGAGTCAATCTCAGAGTGGCATATTGTTCCTTATTCTTCCCTACAACATCCTACAAGGAGCGATTCCAGAAGTTGCACTCAGTTTCAAGATGGCACACACACTAAAAATGGAATCAAAACATAAAAAGGTGATTTTTGTCCCCTGTTAAAATAGTTCTAATCCAATTGATTTAGTCCTGGGTCTATGTACAACTGAACTTAGGAAAGTTTTAATCACCTAGAAAATACATTATTATTTCCCCTGGGATATGGGAATTAGAGAGTGATTTTCAAAAACTTATGAAAAGAAATGAGTACCTTGTGAGATTAAGCACTGCACCAGCTTGATTCCATAATACTATTTACCAGACCCTGTATTATTAAAATGAACAGATTTCTTGAGGCTTTTTCATCCTTATGATTATTATTAGAAAAGCCCATAATGGAGTTCATAATTTCACAGGAAGTCATATTCTTTTCAGTGTTATTTACCATGGGTGAGGGGGAGATTGTCTTTTCATATGTGCCAGTGAAACCTTAATGAAGGAGTTCCTTTTGGACCTATATTTTCTCTACATGAAAGCGGCCTGAATGTCTGCAGTAGGGGCACATTCTCCCCTGTATGCCTAGGAGTGCAATTTCCTATAAACTTATATTTTAAAGCCTACACATAAGGCTTAAAGAAAAATGCCACTCAGAAAGCGACTTGGAACAAAGGATCAAATGAAATACCACTATGGAGAAAGCACGGTAACTATGGACTCTATATATTTTCTTCCCCCCCTTCTATTATTATTAATTCTCAGCTTAGTTCTAAAAGCATCCTGCTTTCCAGAGAGAAAGTACAAATTTGCATGCACTCAGTATGAATGCCTTCCCATAGGTTTACTTATTTTGTCTTAAACTTGAGGGTAGTTATCACCCTGGAGTTGTTCTGAAATCCAGCTCATTTAAACAATAGGAATGCAATGTTAAAGGCTTTTTTTCTGCCTTGAAAGCAGAAAAAAAAAAAAAAAAACACAAGGACAGTAATTCTATTTTCATTTCTAAGTAATGTCTATATAGAATCCATAAATGTTACGAAGATGAAATTATTCTCTCATAAATCTGAAAATACACAAGCTATCACACAAATCAGACACTTCTCTTCAGTGGCATGGACACCCCTTCCTTACCCATAAGATTGATCTTTTATGTTTGTTCGTTTTTTAATAAACCATCATGAAGGCCTGCTACCCTTGTAACAGACACTTGATATTTTTCCAAAGCAAGAAGTTTCATTTAAAAAGACAGCCAAGATCCATGCTCTGGCCGCGCTGCTGCTTCACTTTGCATCTGTACAGTGCACGTTAGCTGATTTAAGGCAAAGTCCAAAGCCCTTTCCATGTGATGGACATTACACCTCCCCAAATCCCCACTTTCCTTCCACTGGGATACCCCTTCCTGTCATTGTTTTTTTCAAGCAGAATGTCAAGTGATAACCCAAATTGATCTCTTGCTACTTATTTTGTGAGCCTCAATTAGACTCTGAGGCCATTAGCAAGATTGTTAGAGGGAACACACGTTTCATTCAAGGCAGCCCACCCTTTACTTCAGCTCCTTTTGTGTGGCAGAAACGCCTGAGGAACGGTTTACCATTTCTACATTTCATAAAATGTCTCAAATTATTAAAAGGTGTATTGATTCAACGTGCTCACAACTATACAGCAAATGGAAAAGATAATTAGGTGAAGTAAGTTCACTAAAGTATTTTGCATATCAAAAGGTAACACGGGTTTTTTAGTTGCTTGCTGTAATACTCTTTTAAAATGAGAGACTAAACGAGTTTTAAGTAATATCTTGTACATTCTTTCAGTCACAAATTTCTTTCTTTCTTATTCAGGAAAAAAACCATTGTCTAAACTGATCTAGTCAATTTGCAAATGCTACTTAAAAAAACTAAAACAAACGAACCCTGATTAGCTTTCACATGGAATGCCAATGGGATTTTTAAAAAATTATTATTGATGTTTTCATTTCAAAATCATTTATAAAAAATGTGCTTGGTGATGAGTTTGGCAACTTCGGGAATAAATGGCAATTCTTATGGGCAAAAAAAAAAAAAATGTGGGCAGTTTTTAATAATCAGGGCACTCAGGCATTAGGTTAAAAAGTGATGTTAATACGCTCTTTCTCTGTGAATCCTTACCTACAGGCTCCCCAATTAAAGTTTTTACCGCTTAGGACATTCCTTTTAACTGTCCCCTGTTATTATAAGTAACAGGGTATTTATAGTCTGTTCTCTGCTTCATAAAAATTTACTTGAGAGGACTTGCATTTTCCAATTTCTTATCCATCTCTCATCCACTCAGCATGGAGATGAATTAAATCGCTTAAGACCAATGTGCCCTACTTTGTGCAAGGTGGCTTCTGGGTGACCATCTGTTGGCCAATATAAGGAGTGAGACAAAACAAATAATACGGTGTGCACCGTCAGGAACGCTCACTGTTCATCCTGGTGCTGACTGAACAAATTACTTTGGGCCTCTATGTCTCTGATCTAAAGAGAATTGGATGAGTTATGGTATAAAAATTCCTTTAAATCCAAATTTTAAATGATTCTACTATGTAATCCAAATCCAAAGTACCTCCGTAAGCACCACTGATGTGCAACTAAGTAACCACCCGATTCAAGAAGAACATGACACACATGACACCCACCTAGTGACACATATGACACCCAGGGACAAAGGGAACCGCCATTATTAAGAACTCTAGGAAGGACTAACACATGTTTCCAATTCTAGTCTACATGTTTAAAATTCACTTGTCATCTGGGCACTGAGATATCCCTCTACGCAAAGCGCTAGTCTACTAACATTTCATCAGATTCCACAACGAAAATACTTTTAAAATGTTAAAAAAAGAGAGACTAATATGCAATAAAGAAAAATTTCTAGACATATAGTCAAATGCCAAGTCAATTTTATGAAATGCTCATTACTATTTCAATGATCGTAATCAGTTTTAATTTTTTTTACTGTTTTTGAAAACAATACTAATATATTTATTTTATTATTAAAATATCCTACTCTTACCCATTATACATATATTTATTCAGGTCAACATAAACAAACAAAATCTTTGAAATATGTTTTTACAATTATCTGTAAGGAATTTATATTATTGTTCTCTAAGGAGTGAAGTTGTATCACTGAAAACTGTGATTGAAATTTTTGGCAATTATGTAATTCCAACCAAAATACTCTTTTGATTCATATATACACAGCAGGCTTCAGCTCTGATCTTTCTCTTGAGCTTCAGATCCATACGCTTTGTCTGCTAGAAATCACCTATTTTAAAGGACTTGCTTTGTCAAAATCAGTCCAAAACTCAAAATTTCCCCTCATCCTCCCAGTTGTTCCACCTCCCCATCTTGATTAGTGATGGCCTCATTCCTCTCTTCACTCAGCTACAAACTTTGGAGTCTTTCTCAACAACTCTTTTTCCCTTACTGCATACGTTTTCAATTGATCATCAACTCCAATGAATTCTACTTCAGAGACAGTTACACAGAAAGGTACATAGATGCCAATAGATATATAGATAGACAGATAGATAGATAGATAGATAGATAGATAGATAGATAGATAGATAGATAATAGATATAGATAGATAGCTACATAGGTAGATAGATAATTTTAGAAAAGATATCTTGACTGGTTGGAGTGAGAAGATCTTGGAAGCAAAGATTCTACAGGCATACCTTGTTTTATTGTACTTTGCTTTATGCTTGGCAGATATTACATTTTTTACAAATTAATGATCTGGGGCAAGCCTGGATGGAGCAATCTATCAGCATCATTTTTCCAACAGCATTTCCTCACTTCATGTCTCTGTGTCACATTTTGGTAATTCTCACAATATTTCAAATATTTTCATTGTTACTGTATTTGTTACAGTGATCTTTAATCAGTGATCTTTGATGTTACTATTGCAATTGTGTGGGGTGCCACAAACTGTACCCATGTAAGAGAGCAAACAATTGATAAATGTTGTGTGTGCTCTGACTGTCCCACTGACCAGCAGGTCCCTGTCTCTCTCCCTTTCCTCGGGCCTCCCTATTTCCTGAGATACAACAATACTAAAATTAGGACAATTAATAACCCTACAATGGCCTCTGAGTGTTCAAGTGAAAGGAAGAGTCACATGTCTCTCACTTTAAATCAAAAGCTGGAAACGATTAGCTTGCTGAGGAGGCAGCTGCACACTGAGACAGGCTGAAAGCAAGGCCTCTTGCACCAGATAGTGAATGCAAAGGAGAAGTTCTTGAAGGACATTAAAAGTCTACTCCAGTGAACACACAAATGATAAGAAACTGAAACAGCCTTATTGCTGAAATGGAGAAAGTTTGAGTGGTCTGGAAAGAAGATCAAACCAGCCACAACATTTCCATAAGGCAAAGCCTAATCCAGAGCAAGGTCGCATCTCTCTTCAATTCTATGAAGGCTGAAAGAGGGCAGGAAGCTGCAGAAGAAAAGTTTGAAGGTAGGAGAGGTTGTTGGTTCATGAGGTTGAAGGAAAGAAGCCATCACCATAACAAAAAAGTACAAGGTGAAGCAGCAAGTGCTGATACAGAAGGTGCAACAAGTTATCCAAAAGATGTAGCTAAAATAATTAATGAAGGTGGCTACATTAAACAACAGATTTTCAATATGGACAAAACAGCCTTCTAGTGGAAGAAGATGCCACTAAAACTTTCATAGCTAGAGAGGAGAAGTCAATGCCTGGCTTCAAAGCTTCCAAGAACAGTCTGACTCTCTTATTAGGGGCTACTGCAGCTGGTGACTTTAAGTTGAAGGCAATACTCATTTACCATTCTGAAAATCCTAGGGCCTTTCAGAATTATGCTAAATCTCATCTGCCTATGCTCCCTAAATGAAACAACAAAGTCTGGATGATAGCACATCTGTTTACAACATGGTTTACTGAATATTTTAAACCCACTGTTAACCGGAGAGTGGAAGAAACTGATTCCAACCCTCCTGGATGACTTTGAGGGGTTCAAGACCTCAGTGGAGGAAGTAACTGCAGATGTGGTGGAGATAGCAAGAGAATTAGAATCAGAAGTAGAACGTGAATATATGACTGAATTGTTGCAATCTCATGATAAAACTTTTAATGGGTGAGAAGTGGTCTCTTATGGATGAGCAAATAATGTGGTTTCCTGAGATGGAATCTCCTCCTGGTGAAGATTCTGTGAAGACTGTTGAAATGACAACAAAGGATTTATAGGATATTATATAAATACAATCGACACAGAAGCAGCAGTGTTTGAGAGGATTGGCTCCACTTTCTAAAGAAACTCTATTGTGAGCAAAATGCTATCAAACAGCATCGCACCCTAGAGAGAAGTCGTTCATGAAAGGATGAGTCAGTTGATATGCAGACTTCACTGCTGTCTTATTTTAAGAAATAGCCACAGCCTCCCCCAGGTTCTCTTCTACAACCGCCACCTGGTTTGGTCAGCAGCCATCAACTGGGGGCAAAGACTCTCTACCAGCAAAAGGGCTACTTTAAGACTTGCCGAAGGCAGGGATGATGGTTAGCACTTTTTAGCAAGAAAGTACTTTTTAATTAAGGTATGTACACTGTTTTTAGACATAATGCTACTGTACACTTAATAGGCTACAGCATAATATAAACGTAACTTTTATACTCACTGGGAACCAAAAAACTCCTATGACTTGCTTTACTGCTGTCTTTGCTTTATTGTGCCTCCCTGGAACTGAAGCTACACTATCTCCGATGTATGCCTGTAGTTAGGAAGCTGTTAGAGTAATCCAGAAAGTAATGATGAAATTTCCACTGACAACAGAAAAAATTAAGATGGGAATGAATACGCAAAGACACACATACACACTGGAGTAGATCTATCTATCTATCTATCTATCATCCATCATCTATTATCTATGCCTTTGGTGAATTTCCTTTGCCCAGTCAGATTAAATCCATTCTCTTACACAAGAGGTACTTGAAAGTTTGCTAAGCTGTCTGTCCCCTCTGAGTTTACTGCACAACCCCAGGTAGTCATTCTGGTTCATTCATACCTCTCTATATACCATGAGTTCTCTAACTTAGGGCTTTTCCTTGAGTTCATTATTCCTCCTGAAATCCTTGAACATCCACATATGAATGAAAAGAACCTCAGACAGCACTCTCTGTCCCCAAAATAGCATTAAACTACAGGCACTTCTCAGAGTATTAGAAAGTCATCACTGAACAGAGCCAATGTATTATTTTCATCCACTGGAGCCCAAAAGCTGGAATACTGTTTTTATCATCTTTCTACCTGCTGTCCCTGCCATAGAGTAAGCTCTTGATATGCATCTGTTGAATAAATAATTGAGACAAAATTATATTTTTGTTATAATTATTAATAGCTGGTTTAGATTTTATTTTGCATATCCAGGTCTGATCTAAGTGTGGCACTAAAAAGGCAAATGTTTTGAGACAAAAAGGAATTGAGATACAGTTTATAGAACATGTATAGTTTATGTTATGACATATTTTTAATATTCTCATCTCTGAGGTGATTGACAGATCAATTATTGAACAGAAAAGATGAGGATTCATGCTCATCCAAGAGGCAGCTGAGGCATTTACCTTGGTAACTCAACTCAAACCTCCCGGCTTTTTGAATCTATAGACCTGAATGTTTAAATATAATGGTGCTCTGTAAATATTACCTTATGTTGGCAAAATGGCTTACTTTTCTTCTTATGCTGTACTTTCAAATATTCTTTAATTATTATGTAATAATAAAACCTGCCAATATATGGTGCCTGCTCTGTGTTCCCCTGTGTTAGGGGCTTATGCACACCCCCTCTTACCCCTCCCATGTAGGTGGTGCTCCCACCATCTTACTAATGAGGACCAGAATCTGAAAATATAATACTTTATTTATGAGAAAAATATGTTAATGGGGAAAAACTGTCTTTTAAGAGAGCAGCTGAATATTAAACCTGATTTTGATTTTTAGTTAGTTAAAATATGAGAAAATTACTTCTGTAATTTGTCAAACCTAACAGAAACAACGCCACTGAGATTACTGAGCACCCAGGATTCAGGCTGGAGGCCGTCTTCAGAGCTTTCCATTCCAGAAAGCAGGCTATGAACAAGCAGAATGCACAGCAGGACTCGTCTGGAATCGCTGGGCTGGGGGATTGCACACAGACTCACCAGGACCTCAAGTAGCAAATGATTTGTGTTCTTTATCACGAGCCCCTCATATCCTCGCTGACATCAAATTCAGGGACAACTCGTCTCCTCTGATACAGATGACATAGAGCCAGAAATATGAGAAATATTTCACATGAATTACTTCTCGTTTTTCAAAAGCAACCTGGGCAAATAGCAGTTCAGCTACATGACCTCCTCCCTCTCTCTCTGACTCCTCTTCAACTTCCCCTTCAAAGATTTAGAAAAGATGATACTGCCAGAGGCCTCAGAAATGACAATACCTATGTTTAATCCTCCACATTTCATATTCTGGGTATACAATTTTAAATGTATATGTTACAATATTAATAGCAATAAATAATAGCTATCATTTGCATAGCATGTGTACTTGATGAAACAACTCTGCATATGCAACCTAATTTAATTTAAAACGAGTCTACTGTACCACAGCGGGATATTATAAATGTCTGTGACAGGATATACGTATCTTCAGTGTTCTGGTGACAAACGCTGCATCTATCTCTGTATCTATGCATCTTTTTCTACATATCCATGTATCTATATATTTATCTATCTCCATTTATCCATACACGTACACATACACATACTTGAGCACACGCAGACACATTTAATTGGTTTCTCTCTGTCTTCACCTCCTTGGGTTATTCACATCTCTGTGTGGCCCTTCTGGATTCTGGTCCCTGGGGAAGGAAATATAAATGAGGTGGGCTGGAGAGGCCTGGCCTTGGCTGACACTGGCAGAAGACCCCCTTCTGTGTCACCTTTACTCTCCTCTGTCCTCTCCTTCTGTCTCCCCTTCCTTAGGAAACACCCTTCCTAATAACACTCCAGCTTCTGTAGTTCTCCACACATGGGCACGTTCCAAGGCCATCAGTCCTCTTACTCCCTCTGTCTGTCTTCCATCTTTCAATGACGACGTCTTCTCCATGGCTTTAATGGCCTCTATGGGCTGACGCTCTACTCCCTCACTGAACCCAATAACAGAGGGTGAAAAAAAAATTCCTACTTTTAGCTACTTGCATTCAGATGTCTTAAAGGCTCGATTTGATAGCAGTTTCTATTTAAGTAGATTTAAGGAGATTATAATGCAAATATGTGTATATAAAGTCAATGACTTTAAGACAAAATGAGCATAAACATTATATTCAAAATTTCAAAGTGAACGAGGGGATAAATGGAATATGATTATTGGATCATATGCTCTCCAGAGAAGAAAAGCCCAGAAAAATGGAAATGAAAGCCAAAACTTTTATAACAAGCCTCACCAAAAAAAACCCATGAAAGTGCAGGTGTGTAGATTTCACTGACAGATTTCAATTAGTGCAGCTCTTTTTAAAATTAGCACCTGTCTCCATTGAGGACTGGCGTGCAAAATAAAGCATGCAGGTATTTTCAGAAACAAAGACTAACTGATCTGGTGATTCCAAAACTGCATCCCATCTTTCATTTTTTGTTTTGGAAACAGGCTTTGCTTATAATCAAAAGAACAGTTGAAGAGCATATTCAGATGTATACAGTTGGACATAAATACAATTTCCAAAGTCAGTGACATTTCCAAAAATAAATTTCTAAAGCTCTCCAGTTATAGGAAACACATATAAAACACACATATAAAATACAGATACAAGAAATTCTGAAAAAAATAATGTAAAATGTAAATAAAATGTGGTCAGGACACTCAAGAACTCCTAAGAACTATACTGATACTGTGCAAATCATACACCCCTTTCCCGTTCAGTCATCACATCTAGAATATGGACAGCAGGACTAAGTAATTTCTGAGGTCATTTCAAGCTTCAGCACTGTGCCGTAACGCACCATCTTATCAGTCCTCTTTGTGAGTGATCGTCCTATACCACTGATGCTGAAACATTAGCCTGGCATGAACTTTACTGCCATTCAATCCGTCTAGTCCCTCCCCTGATCTTCGGGATGCTTTATGGCCTGCACCTACCTCATTAGTGTCACATTACCACCTTCCTAAACCTCTTTTCTCATTTCTTTCCTCCTTAATAAGACTTTGAATAACAGTATAAACTAAGCCAGGCTATTTTAAGTCTAATTTACATTTGCCCGATGTTTTATTTATTTTTATATACATATGTTACATAATATATATGTATAGAAAAATAAAATTGGTCTCATATTATTGTTCTAGATGGTATAAAGCTCAGAGAGTTAAATGGATTTTAACATTTTTTTTATAAATTAAGACATACTAAGTACCAGCTCTTTAGTCTTCATGTAGAATTACAGAACTGACTCCAAGCAGGAGACATTAACTGGTTAATCAACAGGCATTCACTATCCATACAAGGTATATTTAGTGAGTAACCTCTGAGAAGGGAGGTAAGGATGGCAGGGGGCAGTAACTAGAATGCTAATTTACTTTCCCTCCTCTTATACATATTTATATTCCACTTGGAAAAATGTCATTAATAAATGTGAACAAATCAGAGGACAAATTTGTTTCGAAAACATGTGGTGTTGCAAAAGAAGTTTGGAAAAAAGAGAAAACTCTAGCTTTTGGAGCTATATAAAAGACTTATTTTTGGAGGTGGGATTTCAGCTAAATTGTGAAAGATTTAGATAAGCAAAGAGGAGGAGAAAGAACACAGAGGTGAGAAAATGATATGAAAAGAGAGTCAGAGGCAGTTCTTCCCTTCCTTCTCCCTCCCTCCCTCCCTCCCTCCTCCTTTCCTTCCTTCCTTCCTTCCTTCCTTCCTTCCTTCCTTCCTTCACTTCTTCCCTTACTTATTTCTTTCCCAGGGAGAGAAACATGGTAGAAGGCAGGGGCAGAATCAAAGAGAAGAATGTTGAGAGAATCAAAAATTCACTGATTCTCATCAAGGCAAAAGAGAAAGAGGCCAAAGGGAAGACGTTCAGTGTCTTACTATGTCTGTATCAAATGCTACCGTAGCATTGTGGGGAAAAGGTTAACAATGGACATGAGATAGAGCAAAACAGTTACAGTTAACTCTAAAGAGAAGTGTTTCAGGGAAGTACTGGGAAGAAGCCTTAGAAGGAATATAAGATTATGGTTGTACCAAGAAAAGAGTAATTGATATATCTGTAAAGTAACTTGTGTTGTCTACCTCATATTTATCCAAATTATGATGACTGGTACATACAAGCAATAATTAAGATGTCTGGACCAAATTTGAGTATATGAACATCTTAACAAGCAGAGCTGCTTCTATGAACTGCGGAACCCTAGTAGACCTCCACACACCTGCAAAGCCTAATTCCTTCATGTCGTGATGATGACCATCTGAGGCTAAAGCACGTTTCTAATGAGTACTTTATCTTCAGTCCACTATACTTACTGACCCCTATTCGCAGAAAATTCACCTAGCCTTTCTAAATGTCAGTCCTCCATCTGTAAGTTGAGAGTGGTAATAATAGTAATGAACTAGCAAGTTTATTTGAAGAATTGAATATAATAATGCTTGGAGAACACAACCCCATGGATGGCCCCTGACTGTTGTTTAATGTTAGTTTTAAATATTAGTAGCAGTCCCAATCAAAATAAAACCTATTAGTTACACAGGTAAATGATTGGCTTGGATAGGAAACAAAAGCCTATTCACAACTTTGCAGGACGATTTGATCTCCCACTCTAGCTTACTAAGTTATTAAACCTGCAAACTTGAATCAGATTCAGAGAGGTTTAGGAAGAAAAAACACATAAATGAGATGTAAATGAAAGCATTTTTTTGAAGGTATGGAAGGGAAGATTAAGTAGGGGACTCTACCAATTCAAAGAATGAGTGCCCTGATTGGTGCAGTTTGAATCTGTACCAATGGAAGCATAATGCCAAAGGTCAGCTGAGTTCCTCTTACATGGTTGAGATGCACAAACTATCACTACCTCAAACAGTTGAATTACTGAATCCATTAACCAGCATAACTTGATGCAAAAACCAAAGCTGCCAAACAAGAAATAAACTGGAATAAAATATGGAGGAGTTTGCTCATGCATCCATCCATTAAAGGTTTTTAAACAAACACACAATTGTTTAGAATTGTATGGTGCCAATTCTAGAACTTGCAAGATGAACCAAAACATTTCTTCATTGCATGTTATTTAAAAGATTGATTTGTGGTTGCTCAAGATGGATACAGATCAAGAAGACTCTATATTGAACAATTTATGTTCAGGAAAACATGCTAAAGGAGAAGCCTTTTATTTCTGACTGTGACAGAATGAAATGCCTTCATTACTTAGTGATATCTTTTTATCATGCATCATTTTATTTTGCTTTTTGATTACTTTTAAAGTAATGGTGGCTTCTTTTTCATTATTATAATTTTTTTTTTTTTTGCAGTACGCGGGCCTCTCACTGCTGTGGCCTCTCCCGTTGCGGAGCACAGGCCCCGGACGCGCAGGCTCAGTGGCCATGGCTCACGGGTCCAGCCGCTCCGTGGCACGTGGGATCTTCCCGGACTGGGGCACGAACCCGCGTCCCCTGCATCGGCAGGTGGACTCTTCCAGGTGCGCCACCAGGGAAGCCCTTATTATTATTCTTACACAATTTTATGTAGTAAGAAGAAATATGTTTTACAGTATAAAATTATAGTAGTCTTCAAATCAGCCTTAATTTTATAGTTAACTTAATTAGTAGTCTCTATATGTCTTTTGTTCATTATACCAAAGTTATTTTTTATTTTTAAAATATTTCCCAGTATTCATGAATCTCACTTTCTCTCCTACTCATAAATACATAATGTATGAGGTAAGCCTGATTCACCGATTTGATTTTGTTGTATTCTAATGAGAATTCTCTCTCTCTCATTGATTCATCAAGTATTTATTGAAGGCTTGCTATGTTGAAGTTGCTGTTCACAGTGCTGGGTGGTAGCAGCGAATGAGGCAGAAGAGGCCCTGCTTTAATGAGCCTTACAACCTGCGACAGGACACAGGAAGAAGAGGATGCTAGGTAAAGACAAAGTGGAATCATCACTGAGTAAGACGATTTCAGAAAGTGACACAAACTTTTAAAGAAGAGAAAGGAAAAGAGAGTAATGGAATAGGGGTAGCTGAGGGAGCTTCTACGGCATAGTCTGGGGAGACCTCTCCGAACCGCTAGAACCTGAGTGAGTCAGAAGCAGCCATCTGAAGATTTTGGAGAGAGCTCTCTGGGCAGAGAGGTTGGGCAAGGGCACTGGGGCAGGATAGAGACCAACTTGATAGCAGCACTACAGAAGGCTGGGGAGGCTGCAGAAGAGTGAGCTACAGGCAAAGGATGGGCGATGAAATCACAGATACACGAGGGGCCAGGCCCACAGGGATGGAATAATGAAGGACACTCACATGGCTGGCATCTGGCTGCCATATACACACATAACTAAAATGCTTCTCATTAACAGGAGCCCAATAAACAGTTGCTGATTGATTACTGTGCATTCCCAGTAAAAGCAAACTGTTCTCCTGGGAGAAGTAATGAAAAAGACAACCGTCCCCATGGAAGAGATAATTCACCTAATATAAGCTATTTATTTTGCTGGAGGCCAAATGGATTACTCCTCATCCATCCCACAGCCAGGCTGCCTCGCAAGGCAAAGTCTAATGCCATCTCCCTCTGCTCTTCTGACCACCTTGAATTGGAACCCAAGACCTTGTGTGATCTGACCCTTGCCTACCTGTCAAACATACCTCTCAACAAGGGCACCTTCCTTTCCCTCCCAGTGGTGCAGACAAATCAAGTTTACAGTTCTGCAGACACACCATGTCGTCTCTGCATTTGCTCCTACTGTTTACTCTGAGTGTCCTTACCCTCCACCTCCAACTCATGCTGTTAAAACATCAGCTTAGGTGATATTTTATCTAAGAAACTTCCCTAACTACTCAGCCTGTACTACCGATCTCCCCTCCCTACCCTTCTCCGCCATGTCCTCATTGTAGCCTGTGCTTTTTTTTTTTTTTTTTTTTTTTTGTGGCACGCGGGCCTCTCACTGTTGTGGCCTCTCCCGTTGCGGAGCACAGGCTCTGGACGCGCAGGCTCAGCGGCCATGGCTCACGGGCCCAGCCGCTCCGCGGCAGGTGGGATCTTCCCGGACCGGGGCACAAACCCATGTCCCCTACATCGGCAGATGGACTCTCAACCAATGTGCCACCAGGGAAGCCCACCTGTGCATATTTTTACATCATTGTTTGTTTAGAATGTAGGTTCTCCTCATCAGATCACAGGCTTCCTCAGGATGCAGATTTTAAGCATATAAATCTTTGCATCCCTAGGACCTAGGAACAAATCTCAACATAGAGGAGGTATTCAATAAACAGTTAATGTAAATAAACGTTCTTGACTTGGATCAGACGTATCTACTCTTTGACACCATGCTTCATACCCCAAGTGGGAATGAAGCTGCTCAGCTACAGGCCTTCATTGTGCTTTTATTTTTATATCTACAGCAACCTATAAAGATTATTATGAGTGGACTCTGTTCTACTTATGTTGATATTCCCAGTACCTGAGAAAAGTAGTTGGTACGTAATAAATGTCTGTTGAATATATAAATATTTGAGAAGTATCATTCAATTTATATTATATTATGGTGATTTTGAACCAATCTTTATCATCAAACTTCATCCAAGCAAATGCATGATAAGATAATGGAAAATCTCATATTCAAAAGGATTATAATCATTTAATGCTTTAAATATTTATAATTTACCTTGCCTTCTTGTTATTATGGTATGGCTCTGGTGAGTGAAAAGGAAATCATTTAAAATTATAATTAGAAGATGCCTCTGCCAAAGAAGAAAACAAGTTTACACAGTGTTGAAGGTTATAAACAAATTCTACATCTCCACCCATGGTAGTAGTCAGAGGAACAAAATAAAAATTGTAACCTGCCCTAGATGACATAGCCTACAGCTAAACTGGTGAGAACGTGGCTTGTTTATGCAGCAGTGCAAATAATTTTTAGTATTTAAAAAGTCAAGGCAGGGAATTTTAAAATATAAAATTTTTTATCAGCTTACTTGGTTTTATTTCAAGTAAGCTGTATCAGCTTACTTGGTTTTATTTCATTTTAATATAATATTCTTATGATAAAGTAAGAAGGCATTCAAACTATTTTAGTTATTTTTCCTGGCAACATTCACATAACCTTTGATTAATTTCACAACAGTTTTACATTATAAGATTTGAGACTAATAAATATGAAACTGAAATAATCTATAGGTCAAGTGTTGTTCAGAGTTGGGTTTGATTGTTCATGGAAATATTTATCAGCAAGAAAACAGTATATGGGAAAATATTCCTTTAAGATTTTTTTCCCCTGAAGACTTCATTTGCATGAATATTTTTCTAAGAATAATGCTTTAGTGAAAGAAATACATTTGACATGTGTGTTAGCCGTTCTGTGAGGCCTAAGAGCAATAACGATGAGTGAACCCTAAAAATGCAAAGGAATTAACATAGATTGTGCTACTTCTAGACCTTGAGACCAGTATGAGACGCTGTGATAATATGTGAAATATTAAAAGATATAAAACCTGTCTTTAAAGAGTCAGCATTCTGGTTGAAGAAAACAAATACAGATTTGGAGATAAAAATAACAGTGAAAGCAATAATAGTAATAATAGCTAAAAACTATTGATTACTTCCCACCACAGGCAAAAGACTCTTCCAAGACCTTGACTTGAAATCATTTAATCCTGTCAATACACATCGGAGGTGGACACTTATTATTCCCATTCCACAGACACAGAAATGAAGCCCAGGCTCACACGACAGAAAGTGGCAGAGCTATAATTTGAATGCGGACAACTAGGCTATAAATCCTGAGTGCCTGTCCATTATACCAGCAGATGCCATTATACCAGCAGACGCCATTATACCAGCAGACTCCATTATACCAGCAGATGCCATTATACCAGAAAATGATGCACAAAGGAACTGTACTGGAAGTTCCTCGAAGGTAGGGGCCATGAAAATAGAGCCTTTTTGCCTCTGCAAATTATATATCACTGTGCGAACAACACGGTAAGTACATAGTTGTTTAAAGATTCATTCATGGAACCAAGCCTCATGGAGCACAGTTTAAATTTCCCAGGTATCTCCAGCTATTGGGTCTATGCAAGTCCCCTCCTAGTATAAGAAGGAAGAGGAGCAAATGTGTTGAAATATGGGTTTTATAAACTCCTCCCTTGCTCTTCATGTAACTTTTACCTACATTTGTATGTTCTTTGGTGAGGCTCCAACAAAAGCTGAGAATCATCCACTATAGTTGCAGGATAAAAATGGCCAGGTATCATCAGGAAAGATGCAGTGCCCCAATTCTTAGCATCCTTCCTTCAACATTTCACTTCCCTATTTTTTCAGCAGAGATGCTATTTTGGCAGTATATTTCTATAAAGAACGTGTGAACATATGTATTCAATTATAATCTATTATATATATATAATAGATAATATATATATTATATATAATTATAATATATATAATAATATATATAAAATATATATTATTATATATATAAAATATATAATCAATTATAATCTAATAATCAGTGGGACTTTCAAACCCTGTCCTTAGATTGATCAGTTATTATCTTAGCCAAGAATCATTTGATAGCAGGTAGATAACCCCCAAAGGGGAGTTTCTTTCAAAGATGCAGAAACAGTCCATGGAAGCTAAAGGCAGTAAGTGTAGCTGGATCTCAAAAAGAGAGGAATGAAAACTCAGGGTCTTGAGATCTCCTCAATTCTTGTTTGTTTGTTTTCATTGTTCAGTCTCTCTGCAGAAAGATGCTTCTATATCTCAAGTGTCAGAAAATAGCCAGCCACCCAGATATACCTCACTGTCCATTCTGCATGAGGCAGTAACCACAGTCCTAGCTTTAAAAGTTCGTGGATGACAGGACTTTATCAGCGATCATATCCCGGACTTTGCCTGGGGCCGACTCACCAGGGCTAAGGGGGATGATCACCTAGGAGACAATAATCTCCTCATGCCACACCAATCCAATCCCAATATCTCGGGAGTAGGATTCAGAATCACCTTTTCTAGCTTCCTGAGTGATTCCAACGTGCAGCCAGGTGTGACAAACACAGGCTGAGGCCAAGTGAGGTACTCAGAACAGGGGAACCAACATTGCCAGGTAGCTTCTTAGAAATGCAGAATGCCCCAGAACTATTGGATCAGAATCTTAACAAAATCCCCAGGTGATTTTTATGCACAGGGGAAGCTGAGAAGCACTGCAGTAAACACATATCAGAGCTGGTGGGAAGTGACTGTCATAACTTACGTAGTTATATTTTCACTAAAACCAAAGGTTGGGTTTCACTTATTTATTTCTCTATGATGCAGTTAACTGAACTAAAACATTGGCTATGTCAGTACAATAAAAAAAAAGAGTCTGCATTGAAGTCAGCATTTATGCATCTATCCCACACAGATTTACTAAGTCAATACCATATGTCTGACACTGTACCAGACATTGAAATTTTCAGTTTCCAATAAATAAATAAAAACACTTTATATGTTCAGGATATAACATAGTGATCATTATGCACATTGCATATTGTTGAACTGAAATTCATCTATCTTGTTCCTTCATAACAATCAATTCCTAATATTTACCTATGAATATCGAAATACATCTCCTGAAAATATGAATGTGATTTGTCCTAGGTGAATTCCTATGTCCTGAAGTATTTCTGAAATGTGTAGAGTTTCTGTGAAAGGACAAACCAGAACATCAAGGAGGGATGTGTGGATAAACATCATAAAGACCAAAGTCAGAAGATGTCTCTGCAAAGGGGAAACGAGGATACCTGAGTCAGCACCTACCATTTAACGCAGCCACGCTAACCCTGGCGTTTATCACAAAGGGGGACCCTAGCTCACCATTCTCATTAGGTTTTAATTTAAATCAGAAGGCCCTTCACCTTGACTCAGGCATAGCAGTTGTGTCCTCCTCTTGAATTACAGGTGTTTCAGGAAAAGGAGCTGATGTAGAGACCTCGTGTTGGGGTTTCTGCCTCATCTTAACGGTGCATGTATGAGAGTCACAGCGGTGGAAGCGGACTGCGCATCTCAGAGCATAAGAGCGGATAGCGGTATCGCAGCACACTGCTGGCTCAGGAGCACGGTTATGGCTGAGGCAGCTAACTGAATGGTATTAGAGAGGATGACTTTCTAGACAAAGTATTAGCATAACTAAAAAAGAAAGAGGGTTAGCAAGCCAGCCAGTTGTGGTTTAATAAACTATTCCCATCAAAAATGCCCTATGATACAGCTATCATGCTTATGCTTTGAAAGAATTTGTAAGTTATAGGAAAGACTTCCAACAGAATGAGATAAGAAAAAGTCAGGATATAGAAATTCTCATATATGATTTCTGTGGGGCTGGAGAAAATGGAAGGAAATGAGGGCAGTTTAAAATATGGTGATTATAGTTAATAATAATGCATACTTGAAATGTGTTAAAGAGAGTAGATCTTAAGTATTCTCACCATACACACAAAAAAAGGTAACTCTGTGAGGTGATGTATATGTTAATGTGCTTGATTGTGGTAATCATTTCACAATGTATACATGTATCAAACCATCACGTTGTATACCTTAAATGTATATACAATCGTTACGTGTCACCTATACCTCAGTAAAGCTGTGCGTTACCTACACATTTAGAATTGTTACGTTTCCCTGTGAAATAACTATTCTATCAGTATAAAATGTTTTTCTTTATCTATACAATCTATATTGATATATGTTAGTCAAATTTAACCAGTTTTATTGAGTTTTATTATATATTTTTTCCATATCTTTACTTTCAATTTTTCCGTATTTTTATCTTTAAGTTGTTTTTCTTTGAACGTTATACAGTTGCATATTTTATCCAATTTGGTACTACCTGTCAAGTGTAATATTTGACTACTTATATATGTCTTACTGGATTTAATGGGTTTTATTGATATGTTTGGGTTTCTGTCTACCATAAAACTATTTATAGCCTATTTGTCTTATCCATTTAATACTTATTCTTCTCTGTTCCACTGTCTTCTTTTGACAACAGAGAGTCTAGGTTGTTTTCTACAATTTCTCCTTTGCAAGCTCTGAACTCTAATTTCTCAGTCCATAGCACCACGAAAAAGGTAGAGGGGAAAATAAAACTGTTTTACTTTTCAGCTGTTTTATGCTTGGCTTCTTAGACTTTTGCCCTGCCGAGTTTCATTAGCAAATAACTCGAGAAATTGATATAAATTGAAACTGAATTGATTGAAACTGAATATTGGGCTCATTTCTCTGAACGTCTCTTCTGGGTTTCTGTTTCCTGGGTCTCACAGCAAAATTCAGCTCCAAGTTGGGTCTCCCAAGCTTCAAGAGGTTACAGAACACACTAGTGCTTTCTCTGCCTCTCAGCAGCTGCTCTCAACCTATTCTCTGTCTCCAGCCCTGTGTCAGCTGCCGTAGAGTGAAATCCAGCAAACCTGGCTCATGGTGTCGTCTTCCCTTCTCTCTTGGCAATGGCCCTTCAGGTTTTGGCTGCTTCAGCAGCTGTCTGATCCTCTCAAACATATTTTATAAATTTTATCTGGCTTTTCTAGTTGTTCTCAGTAGAAGCATTGATCAACTACAAGCTATTCCATCACAACTGGAAGAGTAGCTTTATCTTAAATGAAACGCACTAACATTCCCTATCTCCTTCACACATACTCCCTGGGTAACTGCCAGCTACGTAGGAGAAAGAAAAGTAACGAATAGAAGTGTAGTTAGGTAAGAACATTTTCAATTTCTAAAATAATAGCAGAAACATTTTCCTAATGATGTAGTTAAAATAAAATAGCATGAGACAGAATTGTGTCTTTTCCCCCATCGAAAAGCTATTCCCTTAAAATAAATTATTTGAAGAGATCTTTACCTCTTCTATTGCTTTTCATCTTGCACTATATTCTCCACAGTTAAAGTGCCCAAAGATTTGTTGATCAGATGACCTAGATTATTTCCTTATACTTAATTACTGAGTAAAATATTTTTCCTCTTTATGTGAATTCTTTGTCTATTAATGTAATGTGCATTTGATTTCCAATATAAATTAATCCTCCCCAGCCTTCTCTCTCTCCATACATTATATATATAGTTATAACTTGAGTTTCCTACATTTAGCTTTATTTAACCATCACATAGTATAATATAAATCTTTTCACACTGACATTAAAGCTACCTTTAAGCTCTTGTCAGTAAAATTCACGATGTCCATTCATGAGTGCATTAGTTTGAATCTGAATGGCCTTAGTGGTTAAAAAATGTATAGAGAATTTTTATTCTTCTAAGGCCAATGATATACATAATCTCTTTAATGATTTGGCAACATCCATCAAAAATATAAATGCACTCAAATGTTGACCAAGCAATTCCACTTATAGGAATTTGCTGTGCAGATATATTTGCTCATGTGGACAAAGACATCTATACTGGAAAATAGTTATTGCAACTTATTAATAAATCAAAAGTGTGGAAATAGTCTAAAGACCCATCACTAGGGACTGGTTAAATTACATTAAATGTATTCAGTGAATCACTGTGAATACTGAGGTAATTTGCTATGCGATAATAAGAACAATCACTAAGACATATTGGTAAATGAAAATAAACAAAAAGAAAGCAATGAAAGGATTGTGATGCTCCCTGAAAAGTATACAAGAAACTGTGAACAAACCCCTGCCTCCCACCCAACTTGAGAGATTTACTTTTTAAATTATGTGTTCTTCAATACTATTTTTTCCCTTTTTAAACTATATGTTACCTTTTTACTAAAAGCATTCTACTTAATTAAAATAGAACACTTAATATCTCTAGTTCATGCCTTCAAATTGCTGCAGAGCGCTCTATGGTATTTTTTTAAGCTTATTAAACACCCCTCCTACTAATGGACATAGAGGTTGTTTCTACAAAATCAGAACTGCAAATTTAACACACCTCCATGAAAGCCTTAATAACACAAGTGAGATACTGTTTAAAACAAACTACCCTTTATTAGAGCAGAAATATGGGCTTCAGGGTCAGAAAGCTCCACCAGTGATGACTTATCTGTCCTGAGCAACTTACTGCTAGCTCTGAGTTAAATTTGCCAAAAGTGAGGAAAAAACACAGAAAGGGATTACTTTAAATATAAACAAGGGATATTCATATTATGGGTGTGTAGCAAGTATTACATAATGCAAACAATGGCATTAAACAGTCTCTAAATTTTAAGTCATGGAGCTTTACTGCATGTTTAAAAATGTTGTTTAAAAACCCAGCTATTTAGAAATTAATTTTTAAAACAGCTTAGCAAAGTAAAAGAGCTACTGTAAATTTACTTGATGCTCATGGAATATAATAATTTTTCTAAATTTTGTGTATTGTACCAAAATATTAATGATAAAAATGACTAGCATTGTTTGTTTTAATTAATAGACTACTTTTTAGAGTTTTAAGTTTACTGAAAAACTGAGGAGCATCTACAGAGAGTCCCATTTGACACCCTCCCTACCCCCTACCAAAGTGACCCCTTTCATTAACATATTGCTTTAGGATATTAGTTGCAACTGATGAACCAACATGCTATATTATAATTATCTAAAGTCTGAAGTTTACATTAGGTTTCACCCTCTGTACTTTTTATGGGCTTTTATAATGGCATGTATCCACTGTTCTCCCCTGCAACCATAAAAACAAAACAAAACAAAACAAAAAACAACCCTCGGCAACCACTGATCTTTTTACTGTCTCCATAGTTTTGCCTTTTCCGGGATGTCATATAGTTGGAATCATACAGTATGTAGTATTTTCAGACTGGCTTCTTTCACTTAGCAATATTTATTTAGTGTTCATCTATGGTTTTTTTTGTGGTTTGATAGCTCATATGTCTTTTTAGCACTAAATAATATTCCATTGTATGGATGTACCCTAGTTTGTTTACCCACTTACCTATTTTTGGACATCTTGTTTGCTTCCAAGTTTGGGCAATTATGAATAAGTCTGCTATAAACATTCATGTGCAGGTTTTTGTGTGGATATGTTTTCAACTCATTTGGGTAAATACCAGGGAGAGTGATTGCTGGATCATATGGTAAATGTATGTTTAGTTTTGTAAGACTGCCAAACTGTCTTCCAAAGTAGCTGTACCATTTTGCATTTCCACTAGCAATGAATGAAAGTTCTTGTTTTCCACATCCTTGCCAGCATTTGGTATTGTCAGTGCTTTGGATTATAGCCATTCTAGCAGGTATTTATCAGTATTTTGTTTTAATTTTCAATTCCCTAGTGATATATGATAGAGAATCTTTTTGTGTGCTTATCTGCCCTCTGAAGAGTCTGTTCAGATTTTTTGTCCATGTTTGTTTGTTTGTTTTTTTGCGGTACGCGGGCCTCTCACCGTTGTGGCCTCTCCCGTTGCGGAGCACAGGCTCCGGACGCGCAGGCTCAGCGGCCATGGCTCACGGGCCCAGCCGCTCCGCGGCATGTGGGATCTTCCCGGACCGGGACACGAACCCGTGTCCCCTGCATCGGCAGGCGGACTCTCAACCACTGTGCCACCAGGGAAGCCCTTGTCCATGTTTTAAATTGGGCTATTTGATTTCTTAGAGTTCTTTATATATTTTGGATACAAGTTCCTTATCCCTTATGTGTTTTGTTAATATGTCTCCAAGTCTATGCCTTTTTTTTTTCCAGTCTCTTAATAGCACTCTTTTAAAATGTTAAAAAATGATGATAACAGCTATACTATGAATTAACTTTGTTACTTTCCTTTTTATCCTACTACATGTGGGAACTTTCAATTTTCATTGTTTACAAAGATATACAGATTCTCACAATGAGACTATAATATCTTGAATCATGATATTAAATTATCAAGAGATATGAATATATAGAATCGTGTTCTGTTTATACCAAAAACATTCTTAAAGATTACTCTTTAGTTTTATATGTTGTACAGTAAAATTTACAAAAATAGGTTTTTTAATGTATTGGTGATGCAGTTATTATTGTTTTTTCCTGTTATATTTTTGTTAAAAATGATTAAATCAGATGTTTCCTTTGTCAAGCATTTACATTTAAGTCCTGGATTACAGAGTTAATTGTTTCATATGAATTACTTTTCCCACGAGGCATACTGACTGAACAATGTATATATTTACCTTTATCCAACCCTGTTTAAGTGCAAATAAAACTTTTAACATAAGAAGTTGATTAGTCACAGAAAAAAATATCCTGGAGAATTATTTTTTAAATTCATGCTTTTTAAATAGTTAAAAGGAAAGCTATGATGTAACTGCAATAGTATAGGAGATTCAACTTTTTATAAAACAGACTATCTTTTAGGAAACTGTATTTTGTGAAGTGCTGGGCCTGGAGTCCACACTATAAAGATGATCCTAAGCACAGGATATAGGCACAGGTCAGGCTCAAGCTCTTAAAAGTCAGCTTGTCATTTAAAAATATAATTCTATGTAGGCTAACTGCTGATATCTGTGAGTTACTTTGGCCTATAAATTATAGAACTTAAAGGAAAAGAACTAGTAATTGAAAGGCATCCTTGATATCGTACTCTAAATTTTAAAGGTTAAATTCGCTCTGCTGATCGCTCCATTCTTAAAATAAGTATTTGAATGCTGCCTGTTAGGTCTAGAATTGTACGAGTTTGTGCCACTTGGGGGCATATCCTGCACAGTTATTAATAATATACTCTTGATTTATCTGATAAGATGAAGCAGACACAGATGGCTCCCAAGTTAATAATAGCAAATGCAAAGGAAGGTCACTTTAGTTTCAAAGAAGTCAGCAAAGTCTCCCATCCTAAAGGGCCAACTGTGTGGCAGGGAGAACTGGCCCCGGGGGGAGTGCAATGAGGCTGTGCCACCTAGTGGTCGTAATTTAGCTTCCAACAAATCAGCTAATTCCTTTGGCAGACACTGCATTCGAATAGTAATGTCTGCTTATGGAAATAATTATAAAGCCATTACCTTATTTGACTCTAAAAACTTATGAGAGAAGAGGAAAATGAGTTGTTGCCCCTGTTTTATGTATGGGGAGACAGTGTCAGGGACTTGCCCAGCGTCCCACAGGACACTGCCTATGGCCTCAGACATTCGGTCCAGGGCTTCCCCCATTCTCATTCCTTATTTGCACAAAGCAATAACTGGGAAGCAGGGACAACAGGTCACATCAGGAATGCTTTAAAGCATTTCACCATTCCAACTGTTCAATGCCAAAGGGTTGAGTCATCCAGTTTTGTCTTAGCTCATTTGAATGAATCTGAGATTTTCGTCAGCATTTTGATGTCTTACGTATTTGATTTGTTTCTGTGTGTGGGGCGAGGGAAACCCCTGAAACAAATAAAGCCTGCATATGAAAGTGTTGAGATTATACCTGCAGTAACAACTGAAAGTTTGATGGATACAAGTATTAAACAGATTTCAAGCTAGCTTGCTCAGTGGAACAGCGCATTAATTACCTTTGAAATGGAGCAGGCATTTCGGCTTGCTGACCTCTTTTCAAAGAGGAAGCCCAGCCCCCAGCCACACCTTCATCCCCCAGCACTTCCAACCGTCTGTGAGCTCAGCTGAAGCATCGGCTTATTACAGGAGGCTCCTAAGGCACTTCCGCATACTGAGTTCTCAGTAACATACATTTGAAGATTACTAAATCTCAAGCGCTAAGATCTAGTCTAATCAAAATAAGATTCAGGGTAGAACGAAGGCTGGGAGGAAGGATGCATCTTTCCACCCAGATGTTCAGATGTTCAACCAGGACTATGGAGATTTGCCCTCTGTGAATATATCAAAGCTAATTTTAAACTTGGAAGTTTTCCATTTTAATGAATGTGAGATCATAAACAAGACGAAGATATTCGTGATTTTTTAAAAATCTTTATAGGTATGATCACCTCTATAAATAGCTTTCTTACTCTTTGTTGAAAAATACTTTGAGTTATGATGCAGAACACTGTATTACTTTTTATTTACTTCATCTTCCGTCCGGGAAATCTACTAGTGGAAACAGGCTCTTACTTGGGTTCAAATTATTTTGCAACCTAATGTCATCCTGCAGATAAGAGGGAAAATTATAAAACCAAATAAGAAGCAAAGTATCCAATAGGAACAAATATGGCCATTATCTTCCTATCATTAAATTAATGCATTTGGGATTTTTAAGCTCTCCCCAGAAAGCATATGTGTGGGCAGGGAACATAACATTTACAAAGACATTTTTTTTCCTTTTTATCATTTTTTAAGTGTTGGAACTTTGAGGCTATTTCCCGTGAAACATTCCAGGAGTATTACCCTACTTCAATTTTTCTTCCTGTCCTTAGCTTGATAAATTTATCATCCTTACATTGTCAATAAAAGACTTTATCCTTGGGATCACTGTATTGACGATTTCCTCTTCACAACATGGAAAAGACCAACGATTAGAAGCGGTGTTAGGTGCCTCAGAACACTGCATCCTGTATTTATCCACAGGTTGCTCTATGTCCACTGGGTTCACTTTTTTTTCCTTCAAGCCTTCTGCCAAATATGTTTCAAGGGAGATAAATGAGGGTTGAAGGAAACTTTATTCTCTAAGCATTCTAGATTGGAAATAACTGTGATATCCCACCTACCTTTCAGGAAATAAAATTCCAATACAAAAGCATTTCTTGGTGATAAAAACCTGGCTGAAACAATGGTGAAAAAAAAGGGTAAACTTTTCTTGGATTGTTTCTAATAGCATTTCGTCTTGAGAATAAAGTTCACCTGTACTGTGGGCCTCCAGATTATTCAACAGAATCACCATATTGCATACCTTTTTGTCACTGTAGAAACTCAAAAAATAAGCAATTGTAATGGGTATGTTTAAGCCATGCTTAAGAATTCTATGTTCCCATCTGAGTCTTAGATATCATTCCTACTGTTGAAAGAATTAAATGAAAGAAAAAAATTTCAACTAAGACTATCTCGTAGTGGGAAACGAAACATTAAAATATAGCAGTCAGGCTTGGTAACCCTCTAACTTTATTCTAGAAAACCCAGTAAAAGTTACAGTGATTTTTTTTAAAAAACCTTAAGTCCTGCCAGGAAATTCTTAAAACTCAGTTTCTTATGATGGTATAAATCCCTCCATAACGTTTTTTTATTCCTACTTAGATTCTTGTACTATAATTTTTCTATATTGTTAAAGGTTATTCTGTGTAATTTCTAGACGCAAATACGCTGGATGAAATTCAATCTCTTTAAAACAAAGGTCTTTCCTTGAAAAAGAAGAGAATCAGAAAATCTCATTCATTCTTAATATTAATAAAATGCTCTGTTATTTAAGAGAAATTAGATGGATATAAAGCAATTTGGATCTGCTTGAGCTGTAAATGTAGGCCTCACTGGCTTTGATTTCACCCTTCCCATGTCATCACCTAACACTCTCAGCCAATCTGATAATTTGCGACACCAACCAATCCCATGAATTATAAGAAGTTTGAAACAAACAGAATAATTTACCATTATTTTTTAAAATTTTTTGTGAGTTTCATTTTGTGATTTGTTTTCCCCTAAGACATTATAAAATGTGTCTAAGCTCCTGACTGTGCTGGATAAGAAAAACAAAGAAAAAAAATCAGTACTTCTCTGAGTTCAATACTAACACCAAATAATTTTGGTAACCTTTGCCTTCCTAATTTTTAGCTGCTGTCTCTCTGAAAATCAGACTACTGGATGAAATAAGTACTTTTTTAATGTACGGAAAACTGAATATATTTTAAAGCTCTCTTGACATAGGCTAGGTGTTCATCCATTCTGCTCTTGGTGTGTATAGGTGTGTGGGAGTCTGATGTATGGTAGAGATCAGAGTAGCAAGAAAAAGGTACAGATAATGAAAAAGAAATGCAATATTCATCTCTGTAAATACCTCAACATGAAGATGCAATGGTTAAATTACTGAAAGACAATCTCAAACCTCAAACGTTTTCAAAAGATATGCTGACAAAGGGAATAAGGTAAATGTAACAAAATGGAAATAAGAACAAAGAAGATTGGTGAAAATCAAACAGACAACTTTTAGTATAATTAAAATATCATTGTTTGGTGAAGGCTAATTTTGTTAATGTTAAAATGAAAAATAAGGTGTTGACTATGATTCAAACATCATTTTCAGAAGTTATAGCACTAAATTAAATATATAAGTACTTAATAATGTCAAGGTGAAAAATCCCTAAAACATTAAGTACAGTATGTTCCTATTTCCCTTATTTTCTTAAATTCTTCCAACAGAATGTCTTAATGTCAATCAATTTTTTTTGAAATATAATAATTAGAAAAATACAGATAATTCTGCATGAGTCTTTTAAATAAATGAAGCTTGCTTAGATATATTGTGCAATTTGAATATCTACTCAGAGGACTGATGTTCCAAAATAGCATTTCATTTGCACAGTACCTCATAGATTACACCAGTTAAACTTATTTAAATTGCAAAAGTATTGCATATATATATATATATATATATATATATATATATATATATAGCAAGCCTATAGCTTTCTATTTTCATTTCTCTTTTTACCACAAACATGAGAAGGATGCTAGTGGCAATGTAATATTTGGAGACACACAGATCTCGGAGTTAGTAAACACATGTTAAAAGGAATAAGTATTGCTATATATAAACTATAATATTGATGAATTCATTATTATAGTTTGTTCTATATAATACATACTCTGCTATAAAAGAAATATTTAAATAGGTATCAGAAAATACAGAAATTGAACACCCCAAATCTCTTCCTTTTTGGATTTTCTAATGTATTATTTTTTGTATTATGCAACTTAAAAGTTTTTCATGTGCAATTAAATTAAGGATGGAGACGTACACACGTACCCTCAGCATAGAGAAGAATCTACACTCAACAATGCTAGGCTTTCTTCTACCATAACATAGATGAGTCTTCATATTGTTGCTTATTTAATGGTTTACTTTGCCATAGACTAGCCATTGGTGAGGGAAGACTATATCCATTTTTTCACTGCTGTATCCCCAATTCCTAGAACATCAATGGCAGACAGTCAGTCCTCAAAATGTATTTGTTGGAAGGATGCATGAATGGATAACATAAATCAGATATATGCGGGGAACAAATTAGGGATTTTACAGTATAGAAAATGAATCTGGATGTGCAAAAAAAAAAAAAAAATCATCATGGGTTTAAGGAGCAAATGTCCTTTCTGAGATTAAAATAGAGTACTATAAATGAAAACAGACATTTTTAAGCATTTGTAAGAACACAGAATTTCAAGAAAAATAATGTTTTATTTCACCACATTTCAATTAAATGTATAAATTTTGTATATTGAGTTCGATATTTTAATATTAGCCCACTAACTAACTAACACACCCTCTCTTTCCATACATTTTTTTGTAGGGAGAGAAGGTAATTGAGAATTACCCAATTGGGAAGTCATTTCACTGAAAGTTTCCTCAAATGCTGAAAGAGAAAACTAAGTCAACTAGATGGTGGGAGGAAGTATCTACTAATTCTCTACCTATTTTTAGATTGGGTCATCATTTATTTTAGTCCCTAGTCATCTAACACTGATAAACATAATCAAGCCATTGTGTTCTTAGCAAAAAGCATTTTTTTTTAAACTACAAATTAAGGTCTAGAACTGTTGGAATCTATCAACTAAGTCAGTAACTCCATTTTTCATTTCCAATGCATTTTGAGCTTTTCATATAGACAGATCGACTCCAAGTAGAATACATTCTCTCTACTTCTATCAACAGTACAGACAGAGACAAGAATGCTTGAGAGATGGCCTGCACAATCTAGATTCCTAGAGACCACCACAACTGCCCAGCTGGAAACAGTCCTGGAGGTATTTACAAGGTCAAACTCACCAGCCTCTTATTACCTACCCCTCACACACATGAATACATAAGCATGCACACACTGAAGAAAAGAAATTGTAAATAAAACTAAACGCAAGTAAAAATATGAGTGCTCATTTTAAACACGATGAGCCCATTGCCCCCTGCCTTTGCATCTGAAAGTGAGAGAGTATCTTTCCCCCTCTAGGTACCAGGTACTGTACCTGGTACTGACTGGCCTGCAGACAGCAGCTGCCTAGCTTGGTAGGCTTGTCTGCGGCAGGAGAGGAGGGCAGTCTCGGGGACAGAGACAGGACAGCAGAGAAAATAAAGTAACTTTAAGGTAAGGTAATAAGGCGGTCCCGGGGGTTCTGCAGGTCACTTCTGATGCGCATCCTGTGCCTCGACCTAGACTCTGGGCATATGTATTTCAGTGTTTGCAAAGGGAATGAAAATCATGGCGGACAGCTACGAGGGACAACACAGTGAGCGATTAGCAGGTCCTTTGGACAGGGAGGAGGTACTTTGGGATCCCAAATGAAGGAGAAAAATTCCTATGTAACAAAGGTGAAGAAGGAAGAATATGTTAACAAGGACTTCAAAGATCTCTTCCTTCATTTGCAAAACAAATGAAGCATTATTATCCCTCTGGGCTCGGAGTTAAAAATGAAACTAAACATATAACATTAGTCTGAAAACTAAATAGCATCTCTTTGTCTCTCTGTAGATGTTTGGTAGAACTTGCACAGAACAAGCATGCTACTTCGTGGTTATGCAGGCCTCTTCTTAGAACAGGCTCACACTGCACACAGCCGGACACAGGGCTTATTTATTTCTCTGCGTTTGGCAAACCCTAATGAGATGAGGATCTCTCCCTGGGTGTCATTAAATGGCTGTGTCTACATGCTGGCTACATATACAAATGGAAAGGTGAACAGCCTCTCGGATTGTATGTTTACATGGCACTAACGTTCACATTTGGTGTAATCTTTTTGAGCTCTACATACTATAAACACAACTAATATTTATTAAATCTTTTCATGAATTTTCTGTAACCAAAGCTTTCTCTCCCCCAAATAGTTGCTCTTTCGGTGGTTCCTTTCCTTGATTGGTCACAACGTATCACGTTGCCAAAGCACAGCAACCAAACCATTTCAATATACTTTTCCCCACCAAATCCCCAGTTTTGTAGAAATGGCATGGTTTAATTTAAAGAAGTAGTATAAATTGAATACAGTGCTTTTTCTATTTATGTGAATCGTGAGCCATTCAAAAGGAAGTAGCATGTCTTGGTCATCACTGGGTCCACCACAGCTTCTAGCAGAGTGCCTAGCATGTGGCTGTGATAGGACGATTACTTAGCAATTCATACACTGTTTATAAATTAGATAGGTGGGGTCCTGAACTTTGGAGAGGGACACCACACAAAGGGAGCAAAAATAATTAACGAAATAGCAGATTCTACAGAGAAAGGGAGCAAAAATAATTAACGAAATAGCAGATGACTGAAAATCAAGTGGCATTCTGCTTTGACTTCTATACCATATTTCCAAAGACAAAAAAAGAGAAAAAGAACGATGCGCAGGAGTAAAAGAAGAAAGCAAATAGAAGAAAGGCTATGCTGAACTCAATTATCACACCACCACTGTTTTGTGTGTTGGTAAATGCCAAAACACATGCTTATTTTTTACCTTTAAACTTCAACCTGTCCTTTGGTTTAACATTACAAGTAAACTTAGAATAATACCAAATGAACAGTTGCCAGCAAACCCATCCATTCCTTTCTCTCAATAAAAAACCCATAGTATTATTAGTAAGCTAATTTTACATGCAGATCAGTTGATATACCATATTACTTTTTTGTGTGTTTATATATAATTAATTACATAAAATGTCTTCATAAATTTACATCTTCAGTGTCAAACTTTGCCCTGGGCTCCAGAAAATGTATCCAATTATTCTATGCGAATACACATAGTGAATTCTACAAGTACCATTAAATATGGTCCCAAATTAAAGCAGTCACTCCTTTCCCTTACTGTGTATCACCACCACTAACAACCACCACAAAGCAGTTCTTTAGAAGGTAATTGGGTTGACTTTTTTTTCCCTGGTATTGTGTGTTTAAGTGCATGTTGTGTGGATGAGTCTGGTCTGTGTGTGTACACACATATGTGTATATTGGAGAGGCAAAGGGACTGATCAGTGATCCTGGTAAGGAGAGAAAGTCTGCCAAGAGAGTTGTGGAGAGAAAATACAGTTCATTGGCTATGATTTTATTGCTGTGGGACACAGTTTTTACAAGTCTTTGTGACTGTGAGTCCTTCCATTGCTACCCAGCGACGGTGACTGATACTCTGAGGTGTGTGCTTTATACGAGAACCTATTATTTACTCTGGCTCCAACTGAGGACGCCTATTCATTTTGTTTTTCTAAAGTATACGCTTAAACCTCATTATACACCAATGCCTGAAGTATCAATGCCTGGCATAACTCTGTGTTGGATTCCCACCTGTTGACCAATGCCCGACTCCCCCTGCCATCTGACACGTCACACGGGCATGAATGCCGTGTTTTAGCCTTTTGTTCCTTTAGAACAAAATGGGCTGTGACGTAAATTCCGTTTTCGTCTGAAGGAAAATATTGTTACTGTGCCCTCCTTGTTGAGAGAGATTTTGACAGGGTTTGCAAGTTTAAGATGTTACTTATTTTTCCTGAGCACTTTGTCTCCTGGTGTCCACTGATGCTTTAGGATGAGAATTGTTAGTCGGACATTATAAGTTACTTTGAAGATTTTTCTCTTCGTTTCGTAGATTTATTATGATGTCTGCAGGTGTGAATAGCTTTTTATTTGCCTCTGTTGGGATTCGGTGAGCCGCCTGAATGCGAGGATTGGTGGAGTTTACTGGTTCTGCACAATTCTCATCTATCTTGGAATTGTACCTCCTGCCAATTACCTCTTCTCTCTTGAGCAACTTCCATTAGCTTATGTGAGGGCGTTATCTGTCTACCATCCATGCCTCTTGATCACTTTTTCATATTCCTCCTCTCTTTGTCTGCTTTTCAATCCCTATGGCCCTGTATCACCTTCCCTAATAGTATCTACAATTTTCAAATCATTTAATGTCATTTATCAAAACTCTGTTCTTCAAACTGTACTTCATGTTGAATACTGAATTTGCACATTAACCTCTAAAAAATGAATTGGCCCTTTTAACTCAATCACTATGACTTTGCAAACACCTAGCACCATTTTCAAACGCTGCTTCTTGTCATCACTTGAAATTGCTCTATTTCTGAAAAATCAGACTTCAAATTCTCACCCTGCCCACAGCCTTGTGTTATTCTAGACTTGAATCCCCTTAATCCAACTGTACCAGCCCTTCAATGTCATGGAAGCTTTCTTACCCTTGGCCCACATTTATCATTTCTTACTAGTATTATTTAAACCCCCCCCCCAAAAAAAACCTCAAGTCTGGTTCCTCTCCCTTAGTACCACTATAATGATTTGTGTAACAAAAATGTGATTGTCATTCCCTATTCAAACTGCTTATTCCATAGGTCTTTATTACTCCATCAGAGATGCAAGGAGGTCCCCTTACATAAAACTGGAATACAGCTCCAGCTCATCTTGCCCACCTGCTTCACAATGCTCCGTGTCTGTGTAAACTGCACTCTCTGGAGTTACTCATATGCACCATTATTCTTCCATTTCTATGTATCCTTTCATGTGGAGTATTCTATTTGGGATACCCTCCTCAACTAGCCACAACTCACCACGCACACGCGTGCGCACACACACACACACACACACACACACACAGAGTTTTCCTCCTAATTAACTCCTACTCATCGCTTAAGTATCTGCTGAAATGTCACTTCCCCCTGGGAAGCCAACCACACCTCCCAGAGTGAATCAAGAGTCATTTTTCTGTCTGCATGCCATCCCATTTAGACTTCTGGCCTATAATTTACACGTAATCTATTGTATTTATCTTTTTCCTCACTGGATCGCAGGGTGCCTTATCAACAGACAGCGTCTTTTATCTTCATGTCTTTGGTACCCAGTGGAGTGTCTTCCATGTTGTTGGCATTAAAAGAAAAAAGTCAAATGGATGAATACCTAAAAAGACCATTGTCACCCCTCAAACTATCAACATTTAACATAGTCCAAGTAATCCTCTCTGCCACTTCTCTCTGTGGCATTTAGTTGGCATCTTATTGGAGACATTGGGAAGCAGCTCTAATTATTTTTTCAGGAGGGGGGGTTGGAGCAGCTCTCAAACAAAACTGGTTCAGTACAGAGAGCTTCTAAATTCTATGAACTTTAAAGAAAAGTTTGCATTCATCATCAGAAGACATTTATTGAGCATCTTTGTGTGGATTTGATTTCTAGGGTTTCTTATCTTCCTCCAGTCCCACCCTACACCCTCCTCCCTCCAAATCTTACCACCATGTAGTGAAATCCTCTTTATTATTAGCAATGAGTTCTAGCAAGTGTATCCAATCAGGCTCCATCAGATACTTTCAGTTTAACCTGTGATACATTTTTTTGTTGGCTTGGGAAATCAGTTTTATGATTTGTTTTTACTTTTGTGTCTGCTACTCAAGACGTATTTAAGGAAGTAGAGAGAACCATATGATGCCCCAAAACCAAGTGCAATCACATCTCTCACAAGTGACCAAGGGGACCAGGACGACAGATAACTAAATATGAAATGTATGATGGAGAAGCTTCCTAACAAACAAAAGCACTAGGCATATAATACCTTAAACAAGACATGCCACATAACCCAAGGATTAATTCAATTAGCATTACATGAATGTTCTGTGAAAACTGAATTACCTCCCATCTCACAGTTTGAGATAATATCCTGTCATCCATCAACACTGGGAAAATCATGGGTTCCCCAGCCCAATTCACACTGAGGTAATTACGCCTATCCAATAAGAAATGTCAAGAATAAACATATTGTACAACACCAATTTGATACATATTTTAAGCCTGATACTTAAACCTGTTACAACCTGTTAACCAGAAGGAAAAATAAAGACAATGAAGAAAACATAAACAGGAAATTTACTTAGATTCCTTAAATTTTAGATCAGTACTTCAACCTAATCTATAATTTTATGATTGTGTGGATTATTTCTATAGCTACAATCTTTTGAAAAGTGTATGAAGAAATTATTAACATTTCTTTCTTTCCAAGAAGAGCTAAATTCAAAAATCTGAATTAGGTAAAAAAGGGATGATGTGGGGTTACAGAATAAAAGCTTCTATCATTCCATTAAAACAAAACCCTTTCTCTTGGTATTTTTGGGCATGCAGTCTTCTGAACTCTTTCCTCTTCTCCCCACTTTGGCAACCACTCTCTTCATTGCTGTGTGTCCTATGGCCTGGTCGTTACAGCCCGGCCAGGGCTGGTGATGAATGAGCTGGAGGTAACCATGGTCACAGGTGATACCAGGGAACATCCACATGGTATCCTGGGCACCAGATTCAACCAGCTGACAGGGAAACTTATTTCCAGGATATGTGTCTGTGACAGAATAGAACGACAAATGAAGCCTATCACCTACTAAACCCCCATATTTTAGTTAGTAGACTTTTAACATCATTGAGAGCGTAAACAGTTTTTCCTTAAATAGGGAAAATTAAGCCTGATAGCAATCATGTGAAAAAAAAATAGCACAGGAAATACATGGCAATAATCTCTCTTCAAAACTGGGTTTGTTTTTAGCCACTGTAATATGATTTCCTACAAATGTTTCATGTAGTTCTCAAGTACCACATCCATTAAAAATAATTTGAAAATAAAATTAATGTCACTTAACTCCCCTTTTCATTACGTTCTATGATTTTAAAGATTCTAAAATTTTAAATTAGACAATTAAAAATAAAGTTATGTAAGATGTTATTATGTAAAATTTTGTATTTAAGAAATAAAAGAAAGGGGAATCTGTATTTCTGAACATATTCTAATTAGATGATAATAAATACTATTATTAGTGGTAAAAAGATACTCTCATTTTCCAGGGGTTCAATGACCAAGTATAAAATTGAAAAACGATTTAGTTCAACTAAACAAAGACTATGGTTTTTTAAAATAAGTATATTCTAAAGATTCTGAAAGTTAAAATGACCTTAAACTAGTCATTTAAAATTAATTCAAAATTCTAATTTAACTGTTAATTTTTTGATATTTATACATTATTCACTTCAATGTATCTAACTATGTAAACTTAAATAAATTAACTCATCTAAATTAACAAAATATATATTCCTCTCCCACTTACTCTGAAACTAAATATTCAACTTGAATGATTCCCTTTCACTGAAAAACAAATTATGCTGGTGCTATATAAGTATCATCTCAGAGTCTCACAGTAATAAGCCTTTACACTAAAATGTACTGTGTTATTTCATACTTGAAAAAGAATATTCGGGCTTCCCTGGTGGCGCAGTGGTTGAGAGTCCGCCTGCCGATGCAGGGGACATGGGTTCGTGCCCCGGTCCAGGAAGATCCCACATGCCGCGCAGCGGCTGGGCCTGTGAGCCATGGCCGCTGAGCCTGCGCTCCGCAACGGGAGAGGCCACAACAGTGAGAGGCCCGTGTACCGCAAAAAAAAAAAAAAAAAAAAAAATGATATTCAACCGTGTTTGGAGGTGATAAATTCTAGCGATCCTTTTCATTACTTAGCACATAAAATTCCTTCATCAGTTCCTTAGGGAACACATTTTCCTTTGTATGTACAAAGGTAATAGCCCCGAATGGAAAACTGATGAAATAAAAATGTTTTATCCTATAGCCAAAAAAGACCTTCAGAAAGTATGTGGTGAATACCACTACTGCAGGAAAAACACGCAAGTCAGCTAATTTCAGCAACTGAGAACCTAGTTTTTTGTTTTTAATTGAAGTATAGTTGACTTGTAATATTATGTTAGTTTCAGGTGTACAGTATAGTGATTCAACGTTTAAATACATTATGAAATGATCACCATCATAAGTCTAGTAACCATCTGGCACCTCTTAAACCTATTACAGTACTACTGACTATATTCCTTATGCAGTATATTACCTCCCTGTGAATTATTTATTTTATAACTGGAAGTTAGTACCTCTGAATCCCCTTCACCTCTTTTGATCAGTGCCCCCATCTCCTTCCCCTCTGGCAACCACCAGTTTGGAGAACCTGGTTAATTTCTGATGAACTTCAAAGCAGAAAACTCCAAAGAAACCTGACTATCAACATAATAGTCTTTTTTTTTAATGTAGAACTTAATACCTCATACCACAGCTTAGCTACAGTTATACATGTTACATTCTTGGTATCACTAGCTCGAGAATTGCATTATAATTTTGTCCAGACATTTAAAAGACAATACAATATTTTACTATAGAAAATCTAAGAGCTTTCTTAAAAATACAACATTCTGTAAGACACTCCACTGAGCCTTTTGCCCTCCTCATCTTTCTATAAAAACTACTCTTGACAATGTCATCAAATAACTCCTCGTTATCAAATTTAATAATAACTTCTCAGTTATCTCACTGGAGCTCAACTGATCCCACCTTCCCTTGAACACGTTCACATTTTCCTCCTGGAAACACGCCATCCAGCTCTCCTGTTCCCTCTCCACTGTGCTTTCCCCTCAACTCCCGACTTCTCAGGGCTGCAGTGGCCCAGGGCTCTGCCCTCCGACCTCTTCTTTCTCCACACTCACTCCTTCGTGATCCCACCCAATGCCATGGCTTCAGTGTCCTCTGTATGCTGATGGCCCCCACCTCCGAAATCTCTGTTGAAGCCCAAGTCCACGTGTGCAGCTGCCTACTTCTTGCCTCACAGATGTCTGAGAAAAGCACATCCATGGCTGAGTCCTGACCCCACAAAGTCTTCACTGTAGACACCGGGGACTCTGCTCGTCCGCCATCTCCTCCTTCCTCTCACACACATCCCACCTGTCCGCATATCTGCTCTGATGGTTCTACCTTCCAATCATGCTCAGGACCCAGATGGTCCTCATCCCTTCTCCATCTTGCCCGGACCCTCCCATGACTCACTGGGGTCAGCACATCAGGCTCCCCAGCTGATCCCCACTTGCACTCCCCTCCACACAGTAGCCAACTCAAATCAGATCACATCCCACTTCTGAACAAAACCCTCTGTCATTTCCCACTTGACTCAGAGAGAAAGCCAACACCCTCTTAAGGACCCGCAAGGCTTTATCTGATCTGCCTTCCCACCGCTCCCAATCCCAAGTCTAAGAACTTCTTTCCTTTTACTCTTCCCTGAACCCTTCTCTCCTACGCCATTCATCTCTAACTCATGGCTGTTTTTGTATATTTTTGCCACAAATGTAAACACAAGAATATGGTTCCCCTAAATGTATTAGTTGAAGTTGTTATTTTCTGCACTGTGTTCTTCTGATCCAGTGCTAGACTCATTATTCATCCTTATTGAGCTTGGCCCTGGCATGGTTTTTTTTCTGTAAGCACTGTCGGAGTCTCCCAAGGATGCCTTGAATTTGAGGTCTACTTGCCCAGGTGATTTTGTCCCCCTTCTTCACACCCTACACTGGTACTTTGGTTTCAACAGGTGACCACACAGACAGCTCAGGACAAAGTGAAACAACAGTGGATGAGTGAAACAGAAGATGAAAAGAGATGTGAAGAGTTCCAAGGGGCAGTATGTGCTTAGAACGTGACATGTTGGCTGTAATGAGATAATAAATATAGCTCAGAATTCCCTGATATTTGTAAAGGAGATATTTGACTAGTTCTACAAATCTAATTATTTATGCAGAAGACACATCTGTACTCCGGGCTTCACCCCTCCATACTCAGCACTAATTTTCTGCACAAAATATAAAAAGATAATTATCAAAAAAAGCAACCAGCGACAGTTATCATTGGGTTTGCTCCAAGACTGTGGAGGCTATTTCTAAAGAAGACATACACTGTTAGTATCATGATAGTTTTTTTTCTTGAGCAAGAGTTTTCTTTCTAGACATGGGCACTGCAAATATTGTAACTGACAGGTTTCAAAATCAGCTTTATCAAAATAAAACTTACAGACAAGCTTGTGGATCATCTCTAGCAAGTATAAAGCCATTCTTGGCATGCTAATTCTTCAGAAAACATGTTTTCCCTTCCCTGCCCAGGTTCTAAGTTCTAAGCATAACCTAATGTTAAATATCTTACTGTTATTGGTGGCAATATTTCGCTCTTCTACATTATTTTTCAAATTTCTTTGTATTTTATCGCATCTTGTTATGTTGCTTGTGTTCTAAAAATTGCCTTAAATGCTTTTGAAAATACTGAGAATACATAAAGAAAAATATGTAAAGAGCCAGAGAATAAGAGAAACTATTAAACCATTTTAAATAGATAAGCAAACGTACTTAGGATTTTTTTTTCAGATTTCTAAGGTAACATCTTAATTCTTCCTCCACCTATATTAATTGCTCAATAAATGGAATTTCACATAAAACAAAACAAAACCAAAAAAACAAAAAAAACCCCAAGATTGGTTATTTAAAATGAGAGAAAAAAAGATTTGTTTTTTGTTTCATTATTTATGTCACCTAATAACTTGGGCTTCAGTTTCCTCATTAATTATGCAAGGACTTAAACTAGAAGATGCCTAAGATTCTTAAAGCCTATGTAAAGGTAGAGAAGTGGCACAAAGGAAAGTGAAACTTTAATATGCTGGGTTCAACATATAAGTTTTCAAGCAAAATTTAATGTTCAAAGTCCATTTTTAAAAAGTTAATTCTTGTAATTTTTCTTTTAGAGAAAAGCCAAATGTCTATCCATCAGAAACAAATTTAATTTCTGTAACTTCTATGGATATCAAAAGTAAGATCTTTTTTTTTTTTTTTTTTTGCAGTACGCAGGCCTCTCATTGCTGTGGCCTCTCCCACTGCGGAGCACAGGCCCCGGACGCGCAGGCTCAGCGGCCATGGCTCACGGGCGGGCGCAGCCGCTCCGCGGCATGTGGAATCCTCCCGGACCGGGGCACGAACCCGCATCCCCTGCACCGGCAGGTGGACTCTCAACCACTGCGCCACAAGG